>NW_026018508.1:4867931-4877903 GCF_020466585.1 Dendroctonus ponderosae
CCAGACAACACCTCCAGAGGTATGACGCCAATTTTGAATCACCCTGTATACATTCACATTCGTTATTAGTTTAAAAGAAGAGCTCTGTTAAATATACATATTCAAATACAAATTACAAACATATTAAAAAGTATATTAAAATCGTTTGAATCTTTTGGGATTACAGGTGATGAGTCAGGACAATCATGTTCGGGAAAAGATCAGAATTTATTGCTTAGATATTTAAATTTTATTTTCATGTATGGTTGTTCCTATATTAGATACTAATAATGAACAACTATCTCAAATAATTCTTCGAACCAATCATAAAATGAAGAATAAATAAAATCTACAATTCCAATAAATGGAACAACATAAATAATAATAATAAGAAAAAAGAAGGTGAAATCAAGTATATATCATTACCATATATTCCAGAAATTAACACAAAAATAAAAAACGGTTTAAAACCGCATAATATCACTATAGCAGAAAAACTAAAAACAACTTAGCAAGAGAATGTTTCACAAAATTTAAGTCTAAAAGTGATAAGTTAAACACAGCTAATGTAATATACAAGATTGACTGTTTGAACTGTGACAGCGCATACATAGGTCAAACAGGACAATATTTAAAGAAAAGAATATACGAACATAAATATAGCTTAAGGAAGGTTAACGAAAATGGAACAGCATTAGCACAACATGCGCAACAAATGTTACATAGTTTTGATTTTGATAACACAAAAATATTAATTAATGAAGACAATTATAATAAGAGAAGGATCCATGAAATGATACAAATTAAAAAACATCAGAATGCAATGAATTTTAGATCAGACATAGACAATCTTAGCTCTATATATCATACACTAATTAAACGAACACCTATATACACTAATTAAACCAACTACATAAAAATAAACACCTGGTATATTGAAAAAATGCAGAACAAGTGATATCCTCAGAATGCAAAGAAAAATGCCAAATATTATAAACAGTTTTATTATTCTTTCGCTCGATATTGGACGAAGTCAAGATTTTTCAATGGCTTGACAAATGTGAAGATAGAAACAGCCATACATGTAAATAAAATTTAAATCTCTAAACAATAAATTCTAGTCTTTTCCCCAACGTTATTGTCCTGACTCATCACCTGTAATCCCAAGAGATTCAAACGATTTTAATATACTTTTTAATATGTTTGTAATTTGTATTTTAGTATGTATATTTTAACAGAGCTCTTGTTTTAAACTAATGACGACTGTGAATGTATATTTTAGACAAACTGATGACGGTGAAGAAAAACACCGAAACGTATTTGTAACATTTTAAATGATAAACAATAAAATAGACTGGAACCCAGGAATTTCTTTTGAATTAAGATGAAATACAGTCAGGAAAATATACACAATTAAAATTAATATCAGTAAAAAAGCTGATATTACTAAGTAAASGAATTATAATAATTTTTGGCCAGACCTTTTTTTTTTTTGGCCAGACAGATTTTGGCCAAATGTTATTCTGGCCAGACCCTTTAGTTCCTGTACACAGTCTAGCACGCATTTCAATCCGATTATGCAAAATTTAGCCTTATTTGAGGCATCATCTCCGGAAACAACTGTGTAGACCTAATTTGTCTACGTGTGTGGGCTCTTTTCCTCATTTTCCGAGTGCAAGCAATGTTCTATAAAAATAGCAAAATCCATCTATTGCAGTGTCTGCTGTGATATTTCAAAGCATGATTTGTTGATAAACTGGCATTGCCCCACTAAATTGCAACATTGTGCAAGAAAAAATTAACAACAGTTAGTAAATCAGTCCACAATTGATTAAATTGCATATTGAGAACCGTTATATAACCTGCTAGGCCGGTTAGGTTTATTGCTATTATGTTAACTAACAAGAACGTTCAATGGAAAATTATATCTAAATAATTTCACCCTTTACATGTAATTTCCAGTTTGAAAAATCTGATAATGCCACGAAATTACCATTATTAATATATTTCGATGTTTCTTAATTTATGACCAGTTTTCATAGGTTGGATTGAATTAAAATTGTTATATTTGTTTCCATCAATTGGGCGCTTAGAAACACTAAATTGTAAGAAATAAGTATTTTGTTTCGCACATTGCTGCGGGAATATCGTTAGGCGTTATTTTACATGTACTGAAAAAGTTTTCAAGTTGTTCAGTTTTATTATCGCAATAACCAACAGCCTAAGCTGTATTTATATGGCAACTTTTTTATTCATGACGAAGGCAAATTGATTTACTTTTTTTGACCAACTGCCGAGTTTGGAGAACGACTTTTGCTTTTTTCAATTAGAGTCCTGTTCTACACCTTTCATATACAGGGTGACTGGTAATTAAGCTGCATAGTTTTAACTGCATATTCTACCACTCAAAATAAGACAGAAGGTTCATATAAATACTGGAATGTTTCGAAATAATGAGAAAACAATTAAGGAATGATTCTACTTGAAAAAAAAAATTAATATTTATCAGGTTCATGCAACAATTTCTCGAAATCTTAAAAATTACTGGAAATCTCACGTTTGGCTTTTTGAAATGCATATTCTTTGGTTGCTTACTGAGTTCTTACAAATTTTGTATACTTTCTGCAAAAGTTGCTCAATATGAGTGATCAAAATTAGACTTTCCAAGACCGATATCACCATTGGAGTGAAGCAAAATGCTTTTTTATGTTTGGTTTGTCCGCCATCAGAAAAGTCAATGATAAAAGATGTTAGAGTTCTGAATAGTTTTASAACAGATGWGAACAAAAGTAGTAATAAATRGCRAGTTTGTGAAGTTATATTACAGAAAAARCTAAAACTCTTATRAAAGAGCGAAAACGTCTAGTACATGAMAATAAARGAAACATTAAATTCSATCGAATGTGCAGAAATAAATCAGACAATCAGAAACAACATTMGGAAACATAATTGTTCGCTTAATTGCCCTGGTTTGTCTATTTCTTCGAGTAGAAGRCAGGGTTTGAATGTGCGATTTTGTATCCTGACACATTTCGATTTTTGTAGGAATGTTCACAGATTTTTTCARTTCGGAAATCCTTTTATCAGTCTTCTATTCGTCGGATGTTTTTGGTAAAAAATCCCCTTTCTTTTTATATATTTAGTTTTTGCTGCTATATCTTTSATTTATTATCTGACTCTGACTTTGATTTATCACTGAGGTTTTCCAGATTCTTCGTCGGCTCCTTATCAAGTCTGTTGGTATCGATATATTTTGTGCATTGTTCCCAACTTYATATTTAATTGAAAAGTTTATATATTAATTACTTTATAAGAACGTGCGGTATGTTTATTTCTGTTGTAGGATGTTTTATTTTAGTGGAAATACTTTTCTGTCTTAATTTTTTTTTAATCCAAATTTCTCATTTCTCTTTTACTCAAAGTTGTAGCATCTAGTCAAGTCCAAAATATAACGTCTTTGTTGCGGTAAGAACCTGAATAATCCATGGAGCAATTGAACCAATTAAAGCTCGACGCGTTGCAACTAAATCATGGTTAGTCATTGTTTTATAAGGTGTAGCATTTATATGACTTGTTTTGGACACATATTGCCGGTATTTTTTTTTAATTTGCACATATTGCCGGCAATTTCCTTTCATGTTTAGTTTCCTCATTTTACAGTTTACAGGTAAACAATTTTTGAAAATTTAAATTTGAAAAACCATTAAAACAATTTAAAACATACGATCTTTGAACTTTATTACATGAAAAACATGACTAGATATTTTCCTAGTTTACTTTAGGTTCAAGTTAACAGGAACAGTTGAAATTCAAAATAAACCATCAGTTTCTGAACAAATAGGTCTGCTTGCAATTAAGGAACATTAGTATTCAGCCATACAAGCGATGTGAGTTTTATAAAATGCGATCCAGTATGTGTTTACGTACAACAATTGCACAGATAAATTATTCAGTATCATTATTTTCCAACTAGAAAACTGCGACTTTGATGAAAGCACGGTGGAGTCATTAATTAAATTCATAGTTTAGTTATAAGTGTTTAGTCAATTTAAACGCAAATTTCACTTTATTTGTTTTAAAACCGTTGTTTTGGTTTGCAAAAAGTCATCAGATATAATGTTCCTGTCGGCAATTGCAGATTTAAATATTTTTTAGATAAACACTTGTTTCGTTGTTTTCTATTATTCATATCTAAAATACAATTAAAAATACAGATTTGGAAAGCGAAAATATTTTATTAAACAGCAAAATAATTTATCACCATTCCCTAGACGTTTAATAATATTTTATTCTTATTTTAAGATCAAAATGGCCTACAGAAAGCTACACAAAAAATCAACTTGGCAAAATGGGAGCTTCAGAATCTAGTAGTACAGCTGAAGGAAAAGAAGTGAGATCAATTCAGGAGTCATCGAGATTAAAAACTGTGACAATGGATGTTCCGAAAGAGTCAAACGATGGAACGGTCACTGAGAACGCCATTCAGAAAGAAGAAATTGTTAGTCTGAACGACGAAGAAGATTCCATTACGGAAAGTTTGCCAGCCACTGAAGAACTTACAGGGGAGCCGCAAGATCGGTCAGACGGCTCTGATTCTGGTCTAGGATCAGAAATAGCTGAAGAACGGGCAGATGTTCCTCAAGCCACTACGTTTGGGGAAAGCGACAGCGACACTTCATTTGGTAAGTTGATCTCAGTTAATGTGATGTTTTTTTATTGAAGATTTGTCTTTGGTTAAAGAGTGGAAATTGAAAATTATTTTATTAATTGTGCGCCTACATATATATTGAATTCAGTTTAAGGTACAATGAGGTTAGTCAGTATAATTGATATTTTATATACTACATTACTCCGAAATTAGGATTTATCAGTTTTACCATTTTTTTGTCACAACTTTGTCAACGGTTTTTGGAAAACAATGTTTTAACCATCTTACATAATGTACAATTCTAGTCACATTTGTTGAGTTCCAATTGGAGGTTGCACATTTTTTGATCTTTGGTTGCATTTTGGCGCAAATAAAGTTTCTTTGTGTTATTCTCGTTTTATCAGATAATTTATTCTAAATAAATAGATAGCGAACGTGAGAAACTCTAAAAGCTATACGCCGTGCACATTATGAGTTATTTTTTTAACCAAGACCCACTTTTCTGATTCAGTTTCTCAATAACACAAAATACTTTTTTAGTAGAAAGATTTCTTTCTCTTTTCGTGCGACAAAGCTTTTAAGCATAAGAGTGCATCGAAAACGATGTTTTTTTCTGTAAGATAAAAATTAAAGCAGCCCCATTTAAACTTCAAATATTTAAAGTATTTTATATCTAAAATGTAAATTAACAATCATGTACTTTGCTCTTAAATGGGAGCCTCACAAGCAGGACTCTGCTCTGTAAAAAAGCCATCAGATTTTTGAAAGTTATATATATCTTCGAAACGCCTGTAAATATTGGTAGTGACCTGTTCGATCGCAAAAGAATATCAATGAGGTCAAACAATATTTTTTCGATGAAGTCAGAAATTAGTAATTTCTTGTAAGCTTGAATAATAAATGTACAAATGCGGTTTTTAAAAGAGCTATCTCAAAAAGGGTATAAAAAATCTAGCATACTTACCTCAAATTAGATTTTATTAGAAGTGCTTGAATATTTCTTTTATATTATTATTTCTATAATTATGTTTATGAAAACCTTTGAAAAAATATGCGCTAAAATGCGAAAATTTAAGAAGTTGTCAGTATTTAAAGGAGCATATCTCAAAAATGGTTCAGATGTAATAATTATTTCCATAAAGCGACTCTGAAAAAAAACCCGTTAAAAAGTAAGAAGCAAAAATTTAAGAATTTAAAGATATTGTCACGGTGTAAAATAGCTATCTCAGCCACGTTTCTTTCACCTATCTTTTTTATGTTTTTATTGAGTGAAGACTTTTATTATTATAAATTCATTTATATTAAATATTACTTTTATTGAAGAAGAACTAGAACAGAGTATTGCAGTAAATAGGTTTTATCAGACGTTTTCAAGCTTTAAAAGGCTAGAAGCAAAATTTGCACATTAAAAAAAACCGTAGCTATCTCAAAAACAGCTCAGCTGCAATAATTTTGTCGACAGAAATCGAGAATTGTATTTTATTAATTAGATTTAATCGGACATTTCTAACCTTTTAAATGTTAGAAGCAAGAACGAGAACGGTTTGAGGAAAATCGTTCAGCCTTAATTTATTTTTGTTAGAGAGCACAAACTAGATTTTATCCGAATTTCCTACTTCTAAAAAGTTGGAACCCGAAATTTAATAATAATTTTACAATTTACCATGTCCACTAAAGAGGTTTTTAGCCGTATTTATATGTGCAGACAATCTTGATTTCACGTCCCACTGGTACAGTTTGCAATTTTCCCGACTGAATAAAAATAGTGTTCATGAGCTGCAAGGCGCTAAGATTTAAACAATTCCGCAAGAACAATTAGCCTTTAAAACAGTCTATTTCTTCACTGCAAATTTATTTAAAAACCCAAGCAAACTTCTTAAATTTTCCGTTCAATGTCTGAAAAACAATCTTATTTTTGAAAATCAAATTAAATTTTTATAATGTTGTAGTAAAAAAAATAAAGGCGATTGAAAGCGCACTTCTACAATACACTTATTTTTATGCTGACATGAAATAAGATCATTTATTTTTGCATAGCGCACTGATATCTATAGGTACTATTATAAAGTTAACGTAAATGTTTGAAAAATGCCAAAGTACATTTCTTTGTATTTCTGTTTCCTGTTTATTATGTTGTACAAATTTATTAACGAATTGTTTTAAATTTTAGATCGCATAAATAAAGCGTCATCATCAAATCATGGCGGAGAGGACGAAACCAGTCCGCCAGTCCATCCACTGGAGATAAACCTTGATAAAAAACCGACAAAAAGCAGTCTTAAACGGAAAATATCCACGGACGACGAAGGAACTCCTGCCAAAGTGAAGAAAAAACGAGGAATCAGTTTCGATAGTGTTACCGTATTTTATTTTCCACGAACTCAAGGCTTTACTTGCGTTCCGTCTCAAGGAGGATCTACATTGGGAATGAGCTCGCACCATTCCCAAGTCAGAAAGTTTTCTCTATTGGAGCATGCAAACGAACAACGCAGGATACATCGACAACTTCTTCAACAACTAAAGTRAGATTTAGATMAYYTTTTTTGTAAACTCTTTATTTTTATTGCATTWAACGTTTTATGTATCATTCACCAAAGAATTGCTTTYAGAAGRARAAAAGCGATTAGATTTTTTTAAATGTTAATTGAAAAACAACAGATTTTCTGGTCATGTTTYCCTTACGGATGAATCGTAATTTTACTTCAGAAATACTTTAYTCCAATAGCGAGAAACATAGAGTGRCCCCCTTTATGCGAAATTAATTAATTATTTGTATTTATAATCCGATTTTGAGTAAGTAACATACAGATCGGTAAGGGCCGCATTATAAAATTAATTTAAACTTCAAAAAAATAGTTCAAGTGTTCCAATAAAAATTTGGTACATGCCGAACTTGTCTTTTTTWAATTTAAATTTAAAAGTTACTTAACTTTGAAACTCAAATAAAACTTGYATTAAATGGTAAAATAATTTATTTAGTAACGTCATCACTTTTTTGGTAATGTTTTTTTTAAATTTTGTCAATCACATAATGTGAGTTCATATGTTCTTTTAAAATATTTAATTATTATAACTTGTCYAATTARAAAAAAAAACAAGTTTGATCCGTAACTCTTTTAGGCACTAATTAATCAAGGCAAAACTAATTTTAAAATTTGGTCGACTTGAAACATTATCTTAGCGAAATTTGTACTATAATAATGTATTTTCTGGTGAGATAAAGAGTCAAATGGGCCACACAAAAATTTAATCTTGGTAATTTATTAGAATTTTCTTTCTTTCTTCCTTAGTCGTGAAGTCATATATTCCTCTATCATATAAACAATTTTTCACACATTTATATTGTGCCAAGTAGCACTTTGGMCATATTAAAAGATCAWWTTTTTCTGYTTCATTGTAATGGTTATTCTTCGTTTTATAAAGTATTTTCTTCCCTACAAAATGTTGGAGAGTCTGGTTTAAAAKTACRAAAACTACCAACGTAATTTCGAAGCTAATTGGAAATGTTCGTTTTCAGATCTGAACGAAATGTGTCCGGTGCCCCCGCTGCTTCATCCAGCGAAGAAAGTGATAGTGAAGCTGAAATAAGTGATACGTCAGAATCTGAAATGGACTTGGATAACTTTTACTTTCTTCAACCCGTACCAGCTCGACAAAGAAGAATTCTTCTGAGAGCAGCAGGTGTAAGAAAGATAGATTCGCTCGAAAAGGATGAATGTAGAACGATTCGTTCTTCTCGCGAATTCTGTGGCTGTGGATGTAAAGGTTACTGTGATCCGGATACTTGTTCGTGTAGTCAAGCCGGCATTAAATGCCAGGTTGATCGATTGAATTTCCCATGTGGTTGTACGAGAGATAATTGTGGAAACTCGACCGGTCGAATTGAGTTCAATCCCGTGAGGGTGCGAACTCACTTTATCCATACTCTGATGAGACTAGAACTTGAGAAAAAAGATGAAGAAGACATGCGAGGAAAGAAAGAGCTCACGTGGATTGCCAACGAACGACTCATGTCCCACTATCATAAAGAAGGCCATCAGTCGCAACAGCAATATAAACTAGATGTAAATAAATGTAGCGGTAGTTTACTCAGAGACATAAGCTTAGGTGCCCACATAGAAGTAGAAAATTGTGTACATAATGGCAGCTTTACTAATCTGCATTACGGTGCTCCAGGTGAGGGGCCTGGATCCTTTTGGTACAGCCCTTCAGCATCCCTTTCCGAACTTCCAGCACGCGAAGATTCATTAGATCTGTACACTTTCCGAGAAAATTGGTATGGCGAATCAAATGGGGCCGACAAGAACGAAAGACACCACCAACAACAGGTACGTAAAAATTGGGGTTCTTTGATGCATTTTGGAACATCCGTTATTTGGGTCACATTTGCAACAACGATTTCAATATTTGCCTACTTTAACTAACTTAACCACTATATATCTGAACTCAATTTGATTGAATTAAATGTTTCAAATTTTATCGTGAAAATGTTCTTTTTTGCCTAAAGCGCAAATTTAGTACTCACAAGAAACTTACATTATCTTTACCCAGCAGAACGAAAGTCTTTTGAAAAGTAGTTCAATTTTTAATATTTTATACAAAACAAATAATTCTAGAAAAGGCTTTAGATAGTAAAGACATAAAGATTATTAGGTGTTTCTCTCTCAAACTGAAATATTTACAAGAAACAAAACTTTTGCACTTGGCAGAAAAGTTTCTATTGCCACCAAACATGTTTTACATGTTCGAATAAACAAATATCGTGGGTTTAAAGCTAAAAGTGACCAAGTCCAAAATTGCCGTTTTTGTGTTTGTTGACCAAGTAATTTAAAAAAATTATATATTTGTCTTCAAAAGCTGACTAAGTCCCCCAAGGCCACACAAACAGATACACTAAAATATGTTTTTAATAACCAAGTTTATAAAAGGATTCTGAGATAATTTTTGGCTCGGTTTAAAAGTGCATTTACCAAAAATAGATATTTTAGACTTGGTCACTTTTAGCTTTAAGCCTACGATATTTTGTGATTAAAAACTCAGGTCAAACAATCAGTTGCAATAAATAAACCCCAAAGTTGAGCAAGCCTATAAATACAAATTTCGAACGGCTAAAGGCAGTTGTTCTGTTATCTGTTATCTGCTGCACCATTGGATAAGGTAGTTTATTTGCGAAAAGTTCTATAATTTTGTATTATTACAAATTGCTAATGGATGGGGGGTACTAAATTGCCCTCACTCCTTTAAAAAATCGTATGTTCCAAAGTGAAACAAGAATGAATTTGAAAAATGCTTTAGGTTTAGAAGATACTTCACCCTAAAGATGCTGAAAGTTTGCAAGAAATCGC
>NW_026018508.1:4878902-4889031 GCF_020466585.1 Dendroctonus ponderosae
TTTTCCCTTAAAATTTTGGTGGGTTAGTTAGAAATCTTTGCGATTTTTTCGAAATTTTACATTTTATTTTTTTCTCGAAACGAAGCTTCCTATCGACAAAGTTAACCCTTATAAAATTACGGGGGCATCGGGCACTATCGAACGATATTTTCAATTTTCCAGCTTTCATAGTTTTCGAGAAAATATGGTTCCCAAAAAGCTGTCACTCCATATAATCAGTCCTCTCGATCGGCCGTCTCAAGCTCCATAAAAAAGTTCGTATTCACTTTTTCGCCACGATCGTTCATTCGTATTTGTCTCAATACTAATTGGTGCCAATTTCAACCAATTCAATGTCATTTGACAATTTTATTCAATTTTAAAAATTTCCCTTGCATAAAGGCCTGCACAATCTTTTTCGTCTTCCCACTGTGGCTCACAGTGGAAATTTTTTTTGACTGACCTAAGTTGATTTTTCATGTAACTTTTCCATATCTATCCACCTGTCTAGGAATAGTTCGAAATTTTTTTTTTTATTTCACCAAAAATTGTGGTAGATACCCTTGCGATTTTGTCGAAATTCAAATTTTATTTTTTATTTTTTTCTCGAAAACGAAGCTTCCTATCAACAAAAGCTATTCTTAATAAAATCTCGGGCTCATCGGGCACTATCGAAAGGTATTTTTTTAATTTTCTAGCTTTTATAGTTTTCGAGATAATCGCGAAGATATGTTTTCCAAAAAGTTGTAAATATCTCGGTAACCAAAAGAGCTGAACTCAATCGAATGAGTTCTGTCGATCGGCCGTCTCAAGCTCCATAGAAGTTGGTATTAACTTTTTCGCTACGGTCCATAATAAGCGAGCAATTGGCGATTTTCTGAAAACATGCAAAACAATGCAAACATTTCGAAACTTTACCCAATTTTGTGATAAACTTCGGTCAAATTTTGATACAGGAGGTCTTTACTGATCCAAAGCAATTCATTATACTCGAAAAAAATCCTTGTCCGGACCATAAGGACTCGTCCAGAGGCCGTTTTATGCAAAAATGTCCGACTAGGTTGTCTACAGCCGTTAATGGGGAGTTCGTTAAGAAGTAATATTAGATATTAGCTCAAAAACAGTTGAAAACCATTATAGAACATTTATATGGAATAGGCCTAGAGTTTTACGGATAGCTCGAAAATGCAATAAAAAGTACGGAATTCTATTTTGAAAAAGGTAAGTTTGATCTGTCACTTGAATTTGAGGCACCCTGTATCAATGGTACTGTTTCAAAAGAAACTAGACGTTAAATATCTACAACTTTTGTATTTAACGTTTTTCTGTAAATTTCAAATCAGATGAAAAAACGGGGTGGCCAAAGTTCAATCAATAACCCTGTACAATATAAACAATACATAATTCGAAATAAAACAAAATTAAGAAAGCGACCTTGCATACGCTGAATACTTGCATATTGCAATTTCAAACGATGAACGTTTTACTAATAAAAAAAATTAATTAAAATTTGTAACTAGTTAAAGCAATTTAGTTAAACTTCTCTGTTTTCTTGAGAGTTCTTTGAACAGATTTATGTTTAAATCCACATCCTTCCACATCATAGAATTATTCTTTAAAAAATCACGTCATGCAATAGTGATTCATTTTCCTTCGTCCATCGCACGGCATGAAAAACAAATTAAATGAAATCATGCATTTTCTGAATAGATTTGGTTTGCGTAATTCGTCTTCAGTCCATATTTTCTTGCGTGTATAGCTTTATCTAAATGTATGTTTTATTAATGAGATGATCAGGACTATTCATTCACCCTGTTAACCAAATTTTCTAGATAAAGTCTTCGAAGGTTCAAAGAAGATAACATGATGACTTTTATTCCAATTTTTTATGTTTCTGCAATATTTCAGCGATACATTCTTTCAGCACTGCACGATGTTTCCTTCTTCTCTTAAAAGTACCTTTTCCAGAAAATCTTTTCTCATATGTAATTTTCACCTTATTAGATTCTCGAGATTCTGCTCGATCGGTTAAATCAGGGCCGTCCATAGGGTGGTAGAAACATTACTTGGATATTAGAATAATGGCTGGACTCAAATGGACATGCAGACTCCAGCTAACGTAAAAGAGTCAATATGACACCGATTAAAAAGTGATGGTTTAAATTAATTATGTACATCCTGTAGAGTACAACTCACAAAAAAACGAAATAACATGACGCCTTGCAAAGTTGTATTAAGCAGTTCGGGTTACAATAAACTGGGTGTTCAGATCCTGAATATGATTTATGGTTTTTGGATTATAGAGTGATTAAAATTGACGTTTGAACTCTCCATACATTACTGTACTTTGAAAAAGGACTTTTTTACTATTGTTTTCTAAAAGTGCGTGAACTACTAGATAATAGAGTTTTGGTTGGCGGGGGCATTCAGAAAATAATCAACTGAGAGCGAAATATTTAAAGCAACCACCACTCTACTTGCACACAAAGCCAGAAGGTTTTTCCTTAAATATTTATATACAGATATAGGTATCTTGAATTTTTGCTAAGTAACCCTATTAACCCCTATGTAACCCAATTCAGACCTGCATATTCTGCTTTTGGCCGACATTTCCAGTAATTAATTGATCTGAATTTCAGCAATATGCACCCCACACGGCGTCGATGTCTTCGAGCAGCAGCAGCGGCCACCAGGGTTTTCCAATCGACCCCCGTTTTGCCGAGCAGGCGCACGGACCCTCTCAGCACGGCCCGCTTGTCAGCGCCGCCCTGCCCACGATTCCCTTCGCCCCCGGCACGTCCACCAGCACCCCCCCGATCAATCAGTACGCGCAGATGCACCCTGCCGGTTTCAGCGAAATTACGGGGGTTGAATTTTTCAACCCCTACCCGACCAACTATGCTGGTAAGTATACGTAACAGCTCCACGAATTTTAATTAAATTTAATCAATGTATGGTGGACAAGTCCGGTTATTTTAAAGATCAGAGTCCGTCAACGATTCGAAATCCGTAGTAGGGTCTCGGGTCAACGGATCAGTGCCAGAACCAGAGAACCACAACAATAGCGTTTTATTGCTAATCGATTTGCAAATCAATATAAAATGCACTATTTATTGTAATGGCACGAAATTAAAAAAATAGTTTCTAGTCCTATCAGACAAGTGATTGGATTGCTTTGTTTTTAAAATATTTGTCTTCGTTCATAAGGGTTTTGTGTGGGGGTGTTTAGGGAGTACAGAAAAAATAGAAAAAAATTATTATTATTATTAAAAACCGAGATATTTGCAAAAAACCAGATCAGAAGGGCGGCAACAATGTTTGTCAAGGTAACTTGCCTCATTAACATTTCAAAAGTGCATATTCATATCGTGTAACTACTGGAAATGCATATAAAGCAAGCAAGGTTTAGTGAAAATAGCCAGAAGAATGAATGGATAACAAAACGAAATCAGTAATCAGTCGCAGCTCAGAAGACATTCATCTTTGAATAAAGTAATACAAAGATTTTGCATAGTAAGACGCGGCAGATGAATAGTCAATCTACTAACTCGCACCACTCTGCAGACTTTTGAAGAGTGCGATTTCAGGTTCCTCGGCTTGAACCGACTTAAAGAAGGTTTTGTTAAGGTTACTTTCAAAGTAGGCATTATGTTTTACAGTTAGACAAATTGAAGAAATTGTAAATACTTTTTTATGAATATGAAGGATCTAATTTATGAATATGAAAGCAAAAAGAGCGCACTAAAAATGAATTAAAATACTAGTGCCTGATTATGGATTAAAATAATATAAATATATCTTTTCTGCGTTTATATTATTTTTTTCATCCTTTTGAAAACACTGTATACGTGCTGATAAATCTTAAAAAGGCTAATTTTATGAGATGGAAGAAGAACAGCTTTTGCGTGATTTTGTTTGCTGTTTATAAAGTATTAAAATTAGAGAGTTTTTAGGCCTCTTAAAATTTTGTTGGCCTTAAACGGTAAACGTTATTCTAATCATGCGTAGTGTTGAAAAAATAAGGTGTTCAGGCAAATAACGTTAAGTGCGTTTTTTAGTTTTTGGTACCGCGTTTATCGCACTCTTAATAAAATAAACCTCACTTTATTGTTTTCTTATCCCGTTTTGTTTGGAAAAGTTTCAAATCTAGTTTAAGTTTGTATTGTTATTAAACAGAAAATGGCTAAGATGGAAGAAAACATTAAAGCTGCCTTTCTGCGCCGGAATGACCAGGGAGATGTAGATCACGATTTAATAAGAGGCTTAATTTTACACGACACTTACAAAATAGTCAATGAAAAAGTCTTATATCGATTTACAATACATTTCTTATTGTATTATAGCCGCTTATTGTATTAATCATATTAGAAATAAGTCAAATATGTCAAAACCGTCGTTCTGGTTTTTAACGTAATGCTTATTAACGTTACCGTTACTCGGACGTAAATAAAAGAACACGTTACCCTCTAATAACGTAAACAGTGATTTCTTTACTATTGCTCATGCTCAGAATAACGGATAACGTAAAGCGTATTGCAATTAAGGGGCCCAAAAACTCCCTATTATTATTGTGAATAAGTGCTTAAATTAAACATTAAAAAAATACGACCAAATTTTATAATCGTTAAAGTTATTTTAAAAACTTCACACAGTTACTTTCTAAATGTTAAGACAGGCACAGTGTGGTGCATAATTTCCAGAATCTGCAGTGTGCTTTCGAAAGGGACACATTTACCAACTGGTTCTACTTACAAAAAAACTCAGTAATCTCAGTAACTCAATAAAAAAATTGTATTTAACATTTAGATAGAAATAAAGTTTGACTACTTGATGACCACGCTGTATACGAAACTAGTGACTTTTCCGAACTTTTAGATCGTCGTTGAAATAACATCTTCTTGATGTTTTGCAAGCACGAGGTCTTGCGCTTGGAAGTTTACTCTGGAACTTTAGACTAATCATCACAGTTCAGTGTAAGCTTTCAATCGAAAACATCTCTGAAGATGCAAGTCACTTGAAGAAATTCTTGACCATGACGGCCTAATATCCCGAAAAATTCAGTCAGACAGAAGTAATCCAAATAAAATGTAACTGCATTTACATTCAATCAGCTTTTTGCATAATTACTTAATGATTACAGAATTACTAGTTATTTTTCTGCACCTCGTTTATCTACAATTGAGAACAAAATATGTGTTTTCTGAAACACTCGAAAACCAAAATGTGCATTATTTTAAGAGCCAAAACAATTTTTTAAAGTTGCATTCTAATTAGCAGGCGACCCGTTCTCTTAAGAACACAGTTTTGATTCAGTTTTGCAGTACCTACAAGAAACCCTTACTTTCTTAAAACCATAAAAAGTTGTCCAAGTATAGCAAGTAGTGCGTTTTGATGTAATTGATTGCTACTTTCTTAATACTCTGAACTGGACATGGAAGGTAGTTGCAACTAGATTTAAAAATTAAAGTTTTTAAATCTTGAAAATTAACTTGATTGAAAAAATTGGCCGACCTTTTTTCTAATCTAAAAAACACATCTCAGAGTTTTTGATCCAACTGAGTTATTTAAGACTATTTATTTGTTATTTAAAAAGCTTTATTGGATTTTACCAAAGACCGTTCTCATTCCATCTAGTCGATAAATAGATTAAATGCATATAATTCAAATATAGTAACTGTAATAACTAATTCGAAACTAGCGGGCCTGCTTTATGAAAAAATTAAACAGATGTTTTAATTTTCAGATAGTAAATAGGCCTTAACAGAAGATGAAAGTAAACATTGAAAAAGACCCTTTTCTATTTGTTTCTTAACATTGAGCCCAATACCGGAAGCCTTTTGCTAGATTCTACAGCTCAACTAGCCGTTCAACCACTACTTTTATCTCAGCGTACAGCATTAAAAATGTATATTTATTTAAGTTGTAATTTTAATGTTTCGATTGATTGGTTAAATAATTTATTAGAAACTCTTATATTTTGCCGTTTGCGATAATAAATTAGTGATTTTTACTATATAGATATCTATTGTACTTTTTTGCAAATAATTTCCAACAATAGGGCGCCTCAGAATAGCACCGAGGGAAGTCAACTGTAACTCTTACTTGGAAAAATTTTTCCATGATTTTCGACTGCAAAAACGTTCGGTTGTTCACTTACATATCAACACCTTTAAAAAAGTAATAAATATTATTAAAATACATATATGTATTATATACAAAGGTTCGACTTATAACGATTTTAGACACTCAGAGATTTCCAGAAATAATCGCGTTTTGTTGTACACTTTTTATTTTGGATGATTCTACCATCTTTTCATCAAATTCTTACGTGAATGAAAACATTAATTGAAAAAGCAAAAAACTTATATTTAAAAAATTTATAAACGCGAAAAATGAATTACCGGGCGAAACTGGTTCGGAGGATCGATTCCATGATTACGGAATTACTCCCACCAATTGCGGGAGCGGTTGGAGAAGCAAGAAATATCAGATAACTTCCAACAAAATATCGTAGGAGTATTTGCACGTCACAATCGGCAATAATGTCTTTAGTATGTTATTTTTTTAATGAAACCACTTGGTTTTTGTTTGTGGTTCATATTCCGCTTTTAATACCTAGTTAGTTTTATCTCTACATTTTTTCTTTTATATAAATCCATCGACCATTTTGCATCTGTAACTAGAAGGCATTCATATCGTCTGCAAAGAAGACACATGCCTGATACTTTTAAGATAGAAACGTTTGTCGCAAAATGTACAGTTGATGAGTAATTCGAATTAAAACGGTCAAAATTACCAAAGAATAGAGCGGGTTTTTACTGCGGTGGAAAGCGGCGATTTTCCTTTTTGGATACAGGTTGACGGTAAATGCATCTAGAGTTTAGAGCAGGACGCATAAGATATAGGGTGAGTCAGTTTGTAGCAGCAGGACTTTAACAGTCGGTAAAAAATCCAATTTTAAATGACGAAAATATAATACAACATATATTCGAAACCGCTTCTGTTTTCACTTTATTATACTGTTAAGTATAATAAAATTGTAAATTCTGGGGCTTGTCGCAATGCCCCATCCAATTATGTACAAGTTTTCGCCAAATTTACAAAGGGGCGCCACATTATTACACACTATTATATTCTTATTATTTTTTCAAATTTTAATAACTTTTGTGGCTACCTAAATCAAGCTGATTTAACATAAACATAGTTTTCCCTTTACATGTGCGCCAGAACGGTAGGTACTCTAGTATGAAGTCGGTAACAGTAACGGTTTTCAAGTTTTTTAAAGAAGAGAAAATGTATTGCAAACTTATTTACCAGAAAGCAACAAACTTAAGTTAAAGAATTATAAATATGTAAAGCAATTTTTCAATAAAAAAATACAATAAAATGCTTCGTTTGCCACCCAGTATTTCAGAAACAAACCGTTTTCAATATATGTTATGGTGTGGCCCTTAACTTTGAACTATCGATTTTTTAAGGTCTCACCCCCCAGACGTTTCCGATAGGACAGACTCTGTAAGGCAATTTGAACAGGTGTAACAAACGCGCTAATTTATGGTTTTTTAAGAAATCATAAACTTTTAAGACAATGTTTAATAAATCCTTTATTTATTCCATTACAAAATATTTATACACTGCAAAATGAAATGCAAATTTAGTACAACAAAAGAAATAAACATAAATAATTATTTTTGAAGCAGCGTATGTTTCTTACATTCTGGATAAGTTTGACGATAATCATTTGCAAATGGTAAAATAATCTGCTTTGGACTTTCATCCTTTGTTATAATATTATACTCTTGTGTTAACTGTATTCCCCTTTCTGCGACATCGTTAACAATAAGTAAAACAAAATATTTAACCCTTGTTGATAACCTTCTCGGAATTCTCAGATGGCAAGTGAGGTACTTAAGAAATCAATTGATTTATTAAATCTTCTGAAAAGATTTAATATTTCAGATGATACAAAATTATTAATTTCCTTTGATAAGATACTCGATTCAAACATTTTTTTAAAAGTATTATCATGCGGCTCCTAAAGATTCCTAAAACTTTGGTGGCTTCTACCATTTTCAGTTTTTCAGCGCTTAGTACATTCGTATCAAAAAATGCAAGATCCACATTTTCAGGAGAGAGATACCACAAGTGTCCTCCGAATTTATTCATTGCTATTTGAGAAATAGAAGAATCAGGATATTTAGAAATCCTCTTCAAAAACTGAAGATCTTGGATTCTATTACCAATGGAGCTTTAAACCAAGCTTGCATATATGAATGAACCAAAAAGAATAGAACATATCTAAAGGGTGAGACTAAATCAACCTATTTGACTAAGAACCACCCTAATATGTTATGATATGATATTTTCATCTTACAATTAGATTTTCTATCGACCGTTAAAATCCTGTACCTATACATTAAAAACAAAAATTAATTTATGACAATTAAAAAAAACAACAAAGATCAACAAATAAAAGAGATTCAAATTCAAATTCAAAGTTTATTCAAATGACGAGTTTACAATTTATAAATTAACAACAGGCTATCCAAGAACCAATGCTATCCCAAAAGCTAATCAATCCAAAAATGTGTAGCACCTAGGTGTGTCCACCTGTATGTGCATGACTGTACAAAAGAAAAATAACATTTTAGAGGTTGTTGGATCTGCGGATTTACATGAGTTAAAAATATTTAAGAAACGAATCAGTATTTTCATAAATATAATCTTGACATTTTATTTTAAATAATCTAAGTGATGATATATTTCTAATATTCAAAGCTATATTATTAATAATTTAGGACCCACATAATCCACAAATCTTTGGTTAAATTTGATCTTACTATTAGGAAAATTTATCATTTTATTTTTTTGGCTTCTGGAAACATATGGATTATTAACAATTATTTTTGTGGTATTTTGATACATACACTTACATGCTAGAATTACATACAAGCACCTAATACTAAAAATTGTTTTTGAATACAATACAGAATTCGAATATAATCTTTGCTTTTTGTAAATCACTCTGAGAATTCAATTTTGAGTTACATTTAGAGGTTCAATGGCATTTTTGTACAGACCACCCCAGATTATTAACCCATAACTGACAACCTGTTCGAACAAGGGCCTATACAGGGTGATTCAAAATTGGCGTCATTCCTCTGGAGGTGTTGTCTGGCGCTGTTATAGGAGCACAGAAAAAATAGTAAAATAAATTAGTTGTTATTAAAAACTGAGAAATTTGCCAAAAATTTTGTCAGAAATACGGCAGCAATGTTTTTCAAGCTAATTTGCCTAATTAAGAATGCGCAAATACCTGTGGCTTCGTAATTATTTAAAACTCCGGTAACCATGCTATTATACAGACTGACAATAAGATAGACAAGGATAAACGGTAAATTCAACAAGATTTGTTGACGAAATGCCAACCTGTTCTCATAACCTCGAATATTGGTGTTTACATAAATAATCCATACAACACCAAACATTTGAATGGTTAACTCCAAACGAGCTAGTGCCTGTGTAATCTCCTTATTATCCACTCTTATCAAGCAGCTTCTCGTATTCAGTTAATTAACTCNTGCTCCATTTGTATCTCCTTGTGCTGTGTGTATCGTACAAACGTGGTAGGAACGTAGCCCTTCCTCGGTATTTATTTGGTGCTTGGGAAAGTGTCAGATATTGTGCTCTGAGTGTCCCTGGAAGGCCCTGATTCGGTTATCTCCAATACGTGTTCCTCTGTGCTTGGAGCCCGAACATCTATCGTCCACTATCTTCCTGGAACCACTCCCCTCGCCCTTTGTTGGCGTGAGTTCTTTCAGCTTCTACTATGTTACTGTAGCATTTCCCCTGAACTAATCGCATATCAGCAAATTCGTGAAAGGAAATTCAGAGTACGTCCCAGTTTGACAAATTTTTGTTATTATTGACAAGGACTATCCACCTGTAACTATCTGCTATGACAAAAAACGTCATTGCAGCTGTGCTTTTTCATCAAAAAATTGTAGAAGAGAACTTTTTTGATATCAAAAATTTTCGTAATATGAAGCAAAGATCGTAATTTTTCTTTTCAAATGCGTAAATATTCCAATATGCTACCAATTAAACATGGAACAATTTCAAAATAATGCTTAATAACAAAGTTGAAATT
>NW_026018508.1:4889079-4893037 GCF_020466585.1 Dendroctonus ponderosae
ATTTTCAATATTTTTCTCGTACTTCCCAAGGGAGCCTCTATCACCCCTTAAAAGGAATGACGCCAATTTTGAATCACCCTGTATCATATCGTGATAATAAGTTTTTGATTTAAGAATTMTCTCAATTGATAAAATTTAAATATGAGGTAGKTATCTGGTTKTTCTGCAAAGGTAAGATAYGTGTGCCTCCCATTTTAGGTGATTATCTATCATTATTCCTAGGTATTTGGTTATATGAACTTCTTTMATTGGCTTTTCAAAAATGTCTATTTCTAAACAGTCAAAATTTGGTTTTCTTGCTTCAGTKATTGAGAAGGCCATATAATTAGTTTTATCAATATTTAGGGATAATCTGAATATRYCAAAGAAGGTTTTTACTCTCTTCAATGTTACTATCATTTTATGCTTTACCTCATCCCAACTTTTGCCGTTAAAAAAAACAAAGCAGAGTCATCAGCATGTGCAATTATGGAGCCATTATTACCCAACTGGAATATTGAGTTTAAGTAAACATTAAAAAGAATTGGTCYAAGAACAGTGCCTTGTGGTACTCCAATTTGAACCATTTTAGGATCGCTKARTGYACTGCCAATTTTTACATATTGTATCCGCTCCGACAAATAACTACGAGATGTGAATATATTTTGATTTTTTTTCTCCTATWACCAGAATAGCAAAAAAAAGGAACAATAGTTTTATTAYAAAGAAAATTAGATCAACGGCTTAAACATCAAAAAGAGCCATTCCGTATATACTTTCTAAAATATTTATGTTATGTTAAAACGAAATTCTTTAAAGCAAGTGCTCGTGATGTGGATATACAGTCAGCTATGGAATTAGTTTTGTGTTTGTGCAAAAACGTATGAAATTTGGCAGCCTCAAAAGTAACTTAGACCATCGAATTAATGTTTTGTACTGAATGCACCAATTTGTCATTTAATACTACACGTATAACAAGTTTGCGTTCATATCATATGCAAAGAAACATGCCTGATACTTACTAATACTAATGTAAAAAATGTTAACCGCAAATTTCGAAAGGAATTCGAATGAAAAAGATCAAAATTAAGTTAAAATATTACGTGTTTTTACTGCGGTGGTCTGCGGCAATTTTTATTTTTGGATACAGTTTTGTACGGAGCGTTAATGCTACGTATGAATACAAGTTGCGTTGAAAAAATCGCAGCACTTTACCGTACTGATACTGTAACTTTTGGGCAGTTTACTAATATGAAGATTTTCTCCACATCAGAAAGATAGCAAATAGCATTTGACCACAGCTGTAAACAAAACACCATAGGAATAATCGTGCACATGTTTGACCTTAACTTAGTACCAAACGAGGCGAAGTTGCGGCAACACTGGTGACATTGCGGCATGTTATACATAATAGTTTCTACCATGACCGCATCGCATCGATAAGAACGCAAACGGGGCCTTTTCACATCGCAACGCAGCTCTACAGAATGGCGACCATCTTTAAACAACTGATTGAAAGCGTCAAAGAGTATCCGATTTTGTATGATTGTTCTCACGGGGATTTTAAAAATTTCAAGCAGAGAGATAAAGTATGGGATGAAATTGGATTAAAATTGGAACAAGATGGTAAGTTTCTGCTAACAACTGTCAGTAGTAGGATGGTTTTTGAAGTGAATGTGTAGAATACGTTATATAGAGGTTTACATGTAAAGTTTTGGTGCTCAATATTTATAGAATTTGCAAGAGATAGTTTTAAAATAACACATTGATTCCAATCGACCCAAAGATGGTACCGAGTCGACTGTTGTCTCATTGTGTCCGATTTTGCCTTTCTTCCTCTGTACGCCTCTGCATCCCTAAATTCGTCGGCGAATAGATACAAGCTCTCCCTCTAATACATTAGATTATATACATACGGAGTTGAAAACAGAAAGGATTGTTAACTTTCTTCCAACTCGAATACTGTTTTGAACTTTTCTTTTGTACATCCTTTGTTACCGCACCAACTACAATAGGTTGACCATCAGACCAGAAAATGGCAAGCTATGTTGCCAACATGTCGACAAAGTAGTTATGCTTTTGGTATTATCCGGTTATCAGGTATAACATATGCAATTTCCAGTTGAAGAGTGACCTGAGCATTTATTGTACGATTTTAAGGTGAAATTCTGCAACCAATTAGTTGTGTTTTCCTTTCCCTGTTTTCGATAGTATATTTCTTATGCGAGTCAGTTTGGCTTCTATTTGGTTATTAAATATTTGTGAATAGATGTTTGTTAAGCGTTTAGATGAATATGGCCGGAATTTCTCAAGGCGAAAGTCAAGATATTAAGAGCGCAAAAATTGAAAATAATAGCTTTGGGCATGGTTCTAAAAGCATAAAAAACACTTCCGTAATTAAAAATAGCAATAGCTTCATGATCCTTTTGTGTTTTTCTTTAAATATATTTTCAAGTATTTAGTAGACTGTATTCTAATTACTTCTGCTAATTCAGACATACACGTATTGCCAAAAAATACTATTTAACATGTAGCACCAAATCAATAATATAAAATTATCATAGGCCTTCTAGTTGTTTTATTCAATTTCAAATACCGGGTACTTTTTCAGTACAACTTCATAATATCATAATTTCCATTATTTTAGGCCATGTTCTAAAGGGCAAATGGCGCAATTTACGGGACAGTTATGCCAAATTCCTTAAAGCAAAGCACCCGTATAAAAAATGGCATTGGGCAGAACACATGCAACACTTTCGTCCATTTTTGATGAATTCCAAGGACAAAACTAATAATTTTGAAGATATCGACTGTGAAGAATCTAATGAGGATACATCTGAAGAAAATATAAAAATAGAAGTGACGCAAATGTTGAGTCCATATGAAGATAGGGAAGAGCTCGTTGAACGAACACCATCGCCACCAAATATCGAGAACGAATCTTCGAATTCGGCTACTAAAAAGCGTGCATTTAAACGAGCAAATGAGAACTCACTAGATACAGCAATCGAATATTTAGAGAAAAGACCGATTATTAATGGTAACTCCATTGATTTAATTTTTCGGGGTTATGCCGAAGCCATTAAACACTTTTCGCCCAAACGGCAAGCTTATACCAAACTGAAAGTAGCGGAAATTATTACGCAACAAGAAATGGAGCAGCAAGAAGAGGATCTGATAACATTCCAAAACAGCGTTTGTGACAAGTAACGATATATTTTATTTCAATATATATATACAAATTACGAATATTATATTTTATTTCATTCATATGATGTTGATGGTATTGAATACAGTTGATAAATGTATTTTTATTCGAATGAATCTAAAAGTACAATTTTTCGATCAGAAGCGATGATCATAACTAAGCACTTTTCTTTACTGTTCATTTGTTTTACTTTTACGCATAGGTATGTGCGCAATCTTAATCTTATTCGAATTAATCAAGAACTAACCCTTTGCGCCACAGATCATAAGGAAACACATCAAATCCGTTTTTCGAACTTTTACCCTTAAAGTACTTACTTAAATTTTACCCCCGGCCTTCGAAAGCCGATCAAGATCAAGCATTAAAGGTGATTTACATCGATCGATTGATTGTCACGATTTGATAAGTGACTTTGCCAGAGAAATATCAAGATTTTTTTTAAATTGTATAATAATTTGTAAATCACTATTAAGTTTTTTTTAATGTTGATATCGCATTTAAATAACTAATTTAGATCAGAACGCCAATGTAAAAATAAACTTGGAATTACGAGCTTATTATTATGTTATTACATTACATATACAGGATGATTCAAAATTGGCGGCATTCCTTTTAAGGGGTGATAGAGGCTCCCTTGGGGAGTACGACGAAAATATGGAAAATTTTTTTTGCAAACTTCTAGAAGATTTTAACAGTTGAAGATCGAATTTCAACTTTGTTATTAAGCATTATTTTGAAATTGTTCCATGTTTAATTGGTAGCATATTGGAA
>NW_026018508.1:4893087-4912342 GCF_020466585.1 Dendroctonus ponderosae
GTTTAATTGGTAGCATATTGGAATACTTAAGCATTCAAAAAGAAAAATTACGATCTTTGCTTCAAATTACGAAAATTTTTTATATCAAAAAAGTTTGTTTCTACAATTTTTTGATGAAAAGGCACAGCGGCAATGATGTTTTTTGTCATTAACAGATAGTTATAGGTGGATAGCCCTTGTCAATAATAACAACAATTTGTCAAACTGTGACTTACTCTGAATTTCCTTTCACGAATTTGCTGATATGTGATTAGTTCAGGGGAAATGCTACAGTAACATAGCAGAAGCTGAAAGAACTCACGCCAACAAAGGGCGAGGAGAGTGGTTCCAGGAAGACAGTGGACGACAATCCATTCTTGGGTTCCAGACACAGAGGAAAAAATATTGGACATAATCGAATCAGGGGCACTCAGAGCACAAGGAGATACACATGGAGCAGGAGTTAATTAACCGAATATGTACGAGAAGCTGTTTGATAAGAGTGGATAATAAGGAGATTACACAGGCACTAGCTTGTTTGGAGTTGACCATTCAACCAATTCGAGGTTATGAGAACAGGTTGACATTTCGAAAGTATGATCCGCAGTCAACGAATCTTGTTGAAATTTACCGTTTATCCTTGTCTATCTTATTGTCACTCTGTATAATTCCATGGTCACCTGAGTTTTAAATAATTATGAAGCAACAGGTATTTGCGCAATGTTAATTAGGCAGATTACCTTGAAAAACATTGCTGCCGTATTTCTGATATAGATTTTGCAAATTTCTCAGTTTTAAACTAATTTATTTTACTTTTTTTTCTGTATTCCTATAAAAGCGCCAGACAAGACCTCCAGAGGAATGACGCCAATTTTGAATCACCCTGTATAGGCCCTTGTTTGAACAGGTTGTCAGTTATGGGTTAATAATCTGGGGTGGTCTGCACAAAGATGCCCTTGAACCCCACTTGCATCTCAGTCTAGGGAAATTACTGTTAGGCGCAAAATAACTAAAATCCTGTTGGTACTATTGAAAGGTGGTTCTAAAAACGTTCGCGGAAGGAATCAAGGATCGGTTCTGAACAGGTCCTGAAGCGAGCCTGCGCCCTAATACGGTTCGGTATCGGTTCTGAACCGATTCTGAATCGCTACCGTGAAAAAAGCTGAATTTATACAGTGTTAATATGTTACAAAGTGGTTAACAGTTCCCATATTATACAGAAATTACGGTTCAGTCATTTGTATATGAACATGACTTGTAAAAATTATTCGAAAACTGATGCGTTCTCAGCAATTTTGGGAAAAAAACAGTCACATCGTAATACCGTAAAATTGTAAAAATAATAATTTTAATGTCTATCGCCGCTTTAGATGTATATGGGTATGTCGCCTAAAGGTGCTGATTTCTTAAGAGCATTCGTGCTAGTCGTTACTCTTTAAATATATTAAAAAAGCTTAGGTAGGTTGATAGAATGTATTTTTATAAAAAATTGTAGATACCCAAATATTAAATGAAATAAGGTGATTTGTTGGGAAAACAAAACTATTAAATGGTTTATCAATGAACTTTGATCAGGTAAAGTAGTAACCTTTATTTCAATTAATCATATGAAAAGTATCCAGAAACAATATAATAACAATACAACGCACAAAGAGTTTTTAAAATAATAGCCGGAGAGCTACACACTTTGATTGAACTTTAGATGGAATGAGAATTTGTCCAGGATTCTGCTCTCGATGTAAGTGAGAATTAATCTTGTTAAGTATGCCAGTTTCAAATGCAAAATTTGGTCGCAACGTGTTCAGGACTGTGTTTTTCCAACCAGTGCATTACGGCAGCATTTATTAACTGTGCAAAAAAATCGTTTTTTGCGCATAACTTGTGAACCGTTGATGCCATTGAAAAAAGTTTAAATCTTTTTTCAACCATTAAAAATACCTTCAATAGAAGACAAACTAAATTAAAATCCGTTCATTTGTTTACTCTGAATAGAGCCCTTCTTACATAACAAATAGGAATGAAGAAAAAGTTATTAATATTTTAAGCTAAAATGTATACCACATTTAAAGTATACAGACCTTCAAGAAACTTATAGTATGATTTTCTTGAAACAAAACTAAATTAATTATAGAAAACTCAAAAAACGCTAAAATCGGCGGTTTTTTTGTTTTTTTGAGGAAACAAATGAACGGATTTTAATTTAGTTTGTCTTATATGTAGGTGTTTTTAAAACTTGAAAAAAGTATTAAACTTTTTTAATGGCATCAACGGTTCAAAAGTTATACCCAAAAAATGTTTTTTTGCACTTTCTTTAATTATTTTAACAATGTTCCACAGCCGGAAATTGCGATCAATATTTTAACATSATTCCGAACAACTTCCAATAATATTTTACTTCATCTATTTAGTSYCCGAAAYAGGCYTTTTAAAGTMTGATCTGACAGGWCTGGGTTTGAAAAAAATGTGATTCAATGTTGTGTTGTTACCGGCCTAATTGTTTAAAATACTATGGGCTATTTCCAAGAAACCTAKAAAAYTGTGTTKTTTTCGTGTTGTTATTTTCTTATATTATTATTTTAARCGTTGCAGGAACTGTTTTGCTTYAACTAAAATTTATTTTGCAKTGTTTTCATATGGCACTTTAAATCCCTGCTCAMCCAGTAGTGTMTGTAGTTCTACTGAGGAATATGGTAATTTAAGAGTCAATTGATTGACTCTTTAGTAACCAAGCAATCATATTAATAAAGGTTAAATTGTTGAGTAGAAATGTGCCAGATGTTAAATTAAACAACTTCAAATGCATCTATGATTGCAAGGATTGCAGTAAATTGAAAACATCAATTCTTCAAATGAAATATTTATACGTCCTTTCTTCTTGCAACAGAGCTGAATACTCAACAACATTTAACGAATCTTCCTCCCGACATAGAACCAATTCGGGATAATTAATTATGGAATAATTAACGATTGTATTTTCCACTGATTAAATAGAATTTCAATCGAAGCCCAAATAATTAAAGTAGGTAACGAAATTAATCAATGTATTTCGCTTGTGCACCGGTCGGCATACGATACGAACACCTACTTTAACTGGTCCACGTAAAACCATCGCTAAACGGTTATTTTTCTAGAACAGGTTCCAACGTTGCAGTTTCACTTTGGTATTAGGTTTCAAAATGCGGTTCCAAAAGTAACATGTTCTTTTTAAATTTTTCATTAAAAATTCGCAATGATAATGATGGTAGACGTAGTGATAATAAGTAATAATTTAGTTTTTATTTAATAATAATTTAAAAAAATAATTCTTAGCATTGGTAAACTAAAAATAATATATTCTAAAAACAGAAGCAAGACATGGGTCATAAGTAACTACTTAAAGGAAAAAAACTGATAATAAAATCGAATGGTTTACATACGCTTTGCGTACGAAAATGTTGAAAAATCTAATTTTCATTTAAAAATTAATTAACATAATATTTTTTTGCGTATGCTTTTTACTAAATCTAGTTCTTCGCTCATTCATGAKGYACCGCTGGAAAATAATATCTCGCATGGAACAGAAGTACTAATATAGGTACCTGTATTTTTTTGTTATAAAACAAGTTTGTCAAAATATTGAAAAATGTAATAATCTTCTTCTTGCCTATATTTTAACTGAACTTCCTCTGATTTGTGGGGCACCACAGTTTTGTAATAGCATTTGAATTATTTTCGCGTGTTATTAAGTCAACAATAACATTAAATCATCCACATTAACAGCAATACTTATAGGCTAAAAATGCTGAATTAAATCATTACCAAAACTAAACAATATTTCTCTGATCTGACCGATTATGGTTCCTGGTGAACTGAACAGTAGGTAATTCTAGATATATAATAGACGAAAGGTGATAAACACAATTATCAATGCAACGCGCAACTGAACAAATTTTCCGTTGATAAATGGTTACTGAGACGGTTTCAAAAACAACCGGTTAAATTGGCAAAGTGTAACTGCGATTACAGGTTACACGTCTGGGACGCTGTTTTTTAGCGGTTACGTTAAAGACCGACCATTTCTACTCGGTATTCATTGCTTCAGATCTTCTCGCGTAATAAATGGTTACTTTTTCAACAACTCTAATGCCCTAGTGATTTGTTCAGTTTGAGGACTGGCGGAATCCTCAGTACTAGCTGAACCGGATTAGTTATGGACGTGAACGACTAAAAGATCAAGTTATAGTATTATTGAGCATTAAGTATTTGTTTATAAATGATACATGCATTTGTCATTGGTTGAAACAGAGACAAATTTCCACTCCGTCCTTTTTCTCCACACCGCACGTTTGCCGGTCCTTCTGAGTTTTAAAGCCGTATGGACCTTTCAGAGTTCAAAACCCGTTTCTTGTCATCTACCATATTTTGCTCAAAATTTCACCATCTGTGTCTTGTTTGTATTTCCATTTCAATTAGATACTAAAAAAACTTTTATTTTGTTACAGAAAGCTTCCAACAAGCTCCACCGTCATCTTTCAATCAGTTCTCCAACGAAAATTATCATCCATCACCAGAATCAAAAGAGAACCAATACACCGACTTGCATACAGTGGGGGCCAACTCTAGATTAGAATCGATTTGCGATCATCTGCTGTTAAATAATCGTTACAACTATGCTGGTTACGAGGAATCAAATAGTTTCACTGCGCTGAGTACTGACGAAGCCACTCAGGACTGCACTGAGACACCGGAATCACATCCGACAGATGCTGAGAATACTACCACCAGCAGCGTAGACAAATCGAAGGAATCCGATGAGAATTTCGGCGAAATTATTATGAAGTCAATGGTGGAAACCGTGTCAGCATAAAAAATATTCTAAATATGCTATTATAAAGTTTTATGATTACGTTTAATACATAAAATACGTATTAATAAGGAAATGTATATGGTTTATATACAAAAGTAGCAAAATTTGACAAAACGTTTTAAAAATAAATGTTGTGCGAAATATGTAATTAGTAAATGTTTTTTATTATTTCGCCAGCTTTTTAACATATGAGGGATTTATAAAATCTCGCACAGACCATTATAAAGTTCATAAATAAATGTTGCACAAAAATAATCAGTAGCAGTAACCTGGGTTTGTTCCGTTAAGATCTTTGGACCCGAAGTGTGTAATTAGCACCACACTCTCCTGATATACAGTGTTTTTGGGTCTTTGGTCTCTCTACGGGGTGTTGGTCAAAACTTGTCAATTCGGCAAATTTAAAAACATGGTGTTGAGGTATAAGTTTTATATATTCCTGACCTGTTTTGAAGAGCCTATTTCATATGTACATACATTCTACAGCACATCAATGAAGTATTTTATTAAGAAACATTTTTGTCTCGCGTGTTTTTAGTCTCTACGAGCGGTAAGTCAGGAGGCGATACATATTAAGAAATTTGTCTTCAAT
Source organism: Dendroctonus ponderosae (assembly GCF_020466585.1). Taxonomy (NCBI): domain Eukaryota; kingdom Metazoa; phylum Arthropoda; class Insecta; order Coleoptera; family Curculionidae; genus Dendroctonus; species Dendroctonus ponderosae. The sequence goes on from NW_026018508.1 coordinate 4,898,502, forward strand.
TGGTTCAATAGAAGTAATTATAAGTAGTGTTAAAAAAAATCTAATAAGGTATTGGATCGCACCTATAAATTACTTTTTCTCATTAACGTTGCGTAAATTTTTGCTGCTTTATTGGCAAATCAACCGATCATTTCACTGATGGACCAATAAATTCGTCAACCCAAGCAGGTGAGAAGAATTCAATGTTGGTTTCATTCAGAGCTTCAAAATTTACTTTTTCAGTTTCCCAAAACAATGGGTTAAAATCTCATATCGCAGCTTGATGTTAAGGGAAAGTTTTCTGGTAAAAAAGTAACTAGGGTAAATGGGAGACTTGAAGCTCTTCTTCAAACAATTTCTTGATATGGAGTTTGTTCAAAGGTACCAACGAATATATGCGCGAAACTATTGAATGGTGTTGGTGCTCGTTTCTATCAACCTCATCGTGGTCTTAATTTATGTGACTTTGTGTGTGAACTCCCAGCATTTCTCCTGCAGGCTTGGACCTGTTCAGAGGCTCCAAGAAGATAAACATATTTTGACTCTGATATACATTTTAAATGTTTTAAAAGAGCCGTCAAACGTTTACATCGTAACATCTAAGCATAACATGCTTGGCAACAAATAGCTGCAACGATTCAAATTTGCAGTTTGGACTTTTTATCAGAAATTGATGAAATATTGACATTTTTCTCAAAAGATCTTTTGTGAAAGTTTAATAAAAGTTTAAACTGAAGAACGGAAACTAAATTAGTTCGCAGACAATTCGGTACCATTAAACTACAATAAAAAATTGCGTATTAGCTAAGTTGATAGCGTAGTGCATCTTTAAGAGTTTATATCTTAGTCTCAAAATAACTCTTAAAAATAATTGCACCAATTTTAAAACAAGCTGTAATATGTATAAAAGCCCGTTTAAAATGCACAAATTTCTAAATGGCGAAATTTCTGGAAACTGGCGAATGTGAACTTAATGACCATTGAATTCAATAAACTGTGTCGGTTTCATAAAAGATTTCTGTTCATTATCGAATCTCCATTACTAAGCACGTGTTACCAGACCAGTTAACAATCTCTAATTTGTGTAGAAACGCACTAATACTTCGGTAAGCAAACTTCTGTTAGATAGATAGAATCTTCCGTGGTTAAATCAGTGAAGTGTTGAGTTGTGAAAGATAAGTTTTCCTTAACAAAAAGTGAAATCGGGGAAAATGCTGGAACCTTTATTGAGCCAACTGAACAGTATGAGAATTGTTTTGGCCAGCAGTTCCAAGCAACGAGCTAACTTACTAAGCAGCACGGTAAGAGATGGCGCTTTCAATATTAAAACGTACCTTTATCAAATTTAAAGATTATTTCTAGTTGTTATAATTTATGTACAAGTGTACATGAAAAATAGATTTTAAAATTGCAGTTTATGTCTCGTCGACATTAGCTTAAAATTTTATGAAAAATCACAGCAATGCATTAATGCAGTCATGCATTAATAAGCAAATTTTTGCTGTTAAACATGTCAGGGTTAGAGCGTATTTGAGGTTGGTTTTGAAATTGTGCTCCTCAAGACTTAAAATGTATAACAATATCGAGAATCCAAAACATGACCGCCTTTTCGAAGAAAACTCGAAATCGATCAAATTTTAATATAGTAATCGCGCTAAGAGGAAGTAAAGTGAAAGTTTCCACACATGAACAGCTGAAGTAAAGTTCTACTGAAGCAACGATTCAAACCGGGCTGAATTTGATGAAAGCAACGACTGACACAGTTTTGAGCGGGTTTTCTCGCTTTTCTTTGAGACCTCTATTAAAAAACTAAATTTCGAAAATTTTTTTTGGGAACTGAGGGAGTGTCGAATATAAGTAGTCGTTTTATCAGAAAAAATATCTTATCTTAAGCCTTTTAGTTTCACCATTTACCTAAATTGCATTAGGCATTTACCTACGTGCCATCAATCACATTGTTGTCGATTTTTTATTTAGGTTTTTGCAAATATCCCAGGTTTTTTTGAAAATACATGTTTGTGACTTGTTTTTCTGCGTTCTGCAAATCAGGTACAGCAGATAACACGTCCAGAGTAATGCCGCTAATTTCCTACTTAAATTACAGCTATGCCTTCTAATTTGTAGTTACTCTGCTGTTAATCGATCGGCGATATTTTCTTACTCATAAAGTAGACTTCAATCTGCAATTAATTTGTGCAATCAATTCACATCTTTCTTTTATTCCAGAAATTAAAATTTGAAATCGTTTCTTCTGACTATGAAGAAACATTGAATCCCAAAGATCATACGTTTTCGGACTTTGTTGAAAAAACGGCACTGGGAAAACTGCAAGATGTTTATAATAAGATTAAGAACGATATTCGAAAGCCGGATCTTATTATTGGATCGGACACCATGGTCACTCACAATGGGAAAATGTATGGCAAACCCAAAACCAAAGAAGAAGCTTTCCAATTTATATCGGAGTAAGTTGTTTATTAGAGTGATTTCGATTCAAAATGGCTAAATTTCCTAATTTGGCTTAGAGGATGATCCAAAGACATTTTAGAAAGCCATCGAAAATTCGAAAATCGTAAAAAATAGTTTTTCCTTTGTGGAAAACAATGAAGATCTCAGTTAGTCACAACTACAGATTTGGTATCGGTTCTTCAGGGAAACTATGAAATTTTCATCAAATAATAGTACCTAACATTAAAAACTATCCATTTAGACGGGATTACATAAGTATTGCATTTTCTACGAATACAAATCAGAAAGATCAAAAATGTAAAAGCTTATTTTGTTAGCTTGTTTACTTTGTGGGCCACCGCCAATATATTAAAGCAAAATCTGTAACTTTGTATACACTTTCCTGACTGTGTTTCAATTCCAAATCAAATTCATTCCTGGGTTTCAGTCATTTATCGTCTCTATTTATCTATCAAAATACGTTTCGGTGTATTTTTCTAAAAAAATTTCAAAAAATGCATGCCAAACCTTAAAGCAGCAACAACGCTACACATAAAAACTGATGATGGTGGAAAAATACACCGAAACGTTGATTTGGTTGATTTGGAATACGTAATTTGATTTGGAAAATCTGTAACCTCTCAGAAACGATAAATTTAGGAACAATCAGTTCTCTTGATATTAAATTTATTTTACTGCAGTAATGTTGTATCTATTTTTGCATTGTCTTCTTCCATTCAGAACTACACGAAATTTTAGAAAATAAGCTCTATTTGCAACAACACGAATTTTTTAAAAATCGTCGTTTCAGTTATTGATATGTAAATATGCATACCTACTTCATGCAATGCAAAAATGACACAATATTTTTTTTTATTTGAATAATTGATGCTGGACGAAACGGTCAAAAATCTCTAGACAACTCAGTATAAATGAATTTACCATTAGGAAAACCATCAAAAAAATTTAAAGAACTATTTTTTAAAGCAAATGTTCCTACCAGATGCTCCCTATGGTTTGGTAATTGTTTAATTCGCTAAATATTTCAGTTTCTCTCAAAGTGGACTTCCAAACAGTGTCTACACTGGTGTTGTCGTTTGGTACAAAAACAAAATCCACACATTCACAGAGGTGACTACGGTTTATTTGGCTCCACTTACCGATGATGAAATATTATCGTATGTTGAAACGGGAGAACCAATGTAGGTTAAAAGTAAATTGCGCTGGAATATAAATTGTTTTCGATTTGATTTTTAGGGGGAAAGCTGGAGGATATGGCATCCAAGGAATTGCCAGCACATTTGTCACAAGAATAGAAGGCGACTTTAATAATGTGATTGGATTGCCATTATGTAGGCTGGCCCTTGAACTAAAGAAAATTCTTAAGGAGGAATAATGGATAACATTTAATACATTAAATATTGACTATTTAATTCACGATATAACATTGCAATTTGCAAGTGTTTAGACAACATCAATATTTTGTAAGCATGAAATTTGTGTTACTTCAAATATAATATTTCCGTGCAATTTGTTTTTTTTTATTATACACGATGTTTCAATGCGGGAGAAATATTTTATTCGCATAGAAAAAGATGCAGAAACGATGAAAATGAGGAGATAAATACGTGGAAGCCCGCCTAATGAAAATTTATTAATTTTGAATTTAAAAAAAATGTAGAATTCATAGAAATATACAGGGTGAATATCTCTAGGAAATACAGATAATTTGTGTTTTTCTTATTATGTAAAATTCAAAAGTCAGAACAAGTAAAACCTGAAGATATTTTCAACTAGTTATTCAAATAAGGTATTTCATAAGGAACCGTTTTGAATGTTTTAAAATCGACAGTCAAATTCATGGCACAATAATACATGTTTATAACATTTTTTCATAAATTCTCAGAGAAAATAACGCAGAGCAAAAATATCGTGTTTTCTGTGGAAAATTTTCCAATTTTAACATCATTGTAGATCTCAAATTAAGATGAAGTCAATATATCTTAAATTGCTGAAAATTAAATTATCCGCCACAATTAACTCGCGAAATAATTATTATTGATGTCAATCTTGAGACCTTTTGAAAATTGACTCAAATGAACTCAATGAAAAATTGAAAATACAGCTACCGAAACAGAAAATGAATAAAAATTAAAACTAATTAAAATGTAACTTATTTTAAGACCATAAGTAACAAGTATAAATTAATGGCATGTTTCAAAAAATTATCAAATATAAATCCCGGCAAAATTCTGATACGTTTTGATGTTGGAAGTTGATACATGTGTACCCACTGTAAAAACTTCAATGATAATAAAAGAAAAAATTGAAAGCTGAAGCACCATTTTTATGGAATCATTTTAATCAAACTTTATTCATAATTTTAATCTCGTGAACAAATATTGAAGAAGTATTTTTTATTGATACTCACAATAAGCAAAAAGTCGCCAATTTTTTGTGCTTCAGCACAAAAGTTGATCAAAAAAAAAAGATTCAAATAATGACCACATTGATTTCATAGATATTTTAATTAAGCAATCATTTAAATCACAAAGCCTCGCAGCAATTAAATTTTAATTCGATCCGTCTAATTTTTCAATTATTCAATTCATTTTATTACCAACTATTGGAACTTTTTTTTAAATGTATAATTATGAACAACTTATATGAAATGAAAAATGGATCTATTTCAATATTTCGTTGCTTTTATTTGGAGACTTTTAGATAGAATGAAAGAAATCTGTCAAGCATTGTATACTGGAACAATTTTTAAAACGCAAAATAATATTTAAAGGGAACTTCGAAAATCGAGAGTTATCAACGAAGATCCTGAAGGGAATGAAGTGAATAAATAGAAGAACGTCACTCACAAAATTAAAACTCTGAATTTTTACATCGTTCATTTGTGCTATTGCTTGCTTTTTATTATTCCGGCAAAATTAAATTATATATATATATATATTATTATATAAATAAAAGTAATACAAAATTTTAGCAAAAAACGGTGTCAATTTTAAGATTTAGCTTAAGTGGTGAAATATTATTTGCGTTTTACTTACAAAATTATGTTTTCCTTAAAAAAATATTTTGTGATTAATTTTCATCAGAAAGAACTTTAAGAGAATATTTCATCCCAACAACTCTTTAAAGTTTTCAGGAAAGTACCCAAATGAAAGGAATTGTAAGATAAAACGAAGCTAAAACACCATAAGCATGTAATATTTTCACACCATAAATAATGATTTTAAGACTTTCAAGTAGTTATGTTTGATGTAATATAGCTATTTAGTAAGCTTGGAATACATAAATTCCAATTGGCTTAAGAAATACATTCCCAGCACTAGACAAACTTTGACGCATTGTTTGATTGTTTGCATCCATTTATCGCAATATTCTTCTTATTAAAAAGGATAACATTCATGGTTCATTTCTCATTACTTTCGAATCTATTTTACATTGTTTACAATCATGTAGTTTCTAAGTGTGGGAATATACGATCACTGTTTTCACTGCGAATGCAATTTCCTATTGCATTCATTTAGCATTATCAAAATATAGAACAAATCAGAAATTTTCTTTTCCTGGATATAATGAATAAGAATGGGTATAAAGTAACATCGACGATAGAATGCCTTTCTGATCCATATTATTAATAACATTTGGAATATCGAAAAATTTAGTATCCAGTTGCTTTTCAGTCATATGTTTTGAAGATACCGGACATTGAAATGTTCAAATTGAAATACTTTCATCAATATTGGCATAGAATATCTCAAGTTAGTCATTATTATATTTATTCTGATTTATTTTCCTGACTGCGTGTACTTGTTATGATATTCTTATCTTTCTTGGGTCTCAGTCAAAGTGTGAAGAATAAATTTTGAAACTTCGTTTATTTTATTACGTTTCGGCGAGACAACAGCGCCATCATCAGATTTAAAATGTACACAAACTACAAACAACAATTCACAATTAAAACATGTTGTATAAAAACTATAATTTACAAAGTGTTAAAACATTCATCAGTTCTTGAGGGAAAAAATCCTTCCTTTTAGGAGAGGAAAACACCGGAAAAACTTATCTCATGATTGGTAAAAATCAACGTTCTTTTAGGTCTTTGCCTTCTTGAAACCTTAAATTTGTCTGAATTATTTTCTACATTTGCGAGAGTGGTATGCATGTATTGAGATAAACAGAAATAGTTTTAATTTTTCACTAGTGTACCGAGTGTTTCATACTTATGGCTTTATTAGGGTTTGGTAAATGTTGCTAAGGTTGTCGGTATCTGATCTGAAATTTACTGCTTTTGCATCATCATGCTTTTGTATCATTTCTTGGATTCTTCTTTTATGATAATTTGTTTCCCTAACTAATAGATCTGCGTTGTTAAAATCAAAATTATGCAACATTTGGTGTGCATGTTGTGTTAATGATGCATGAATGTAAATATTGTTATAATTATAATTATATAGTGCCATATCAGATCCTTCAGTACGAACAAATAAGTGACTCTCTTAAACGGGCCCAATTTGGATCATTGAAACTTCTATAGCGAGTGGTTTTTTTATTTTACCTAAAAATCGTATTTTGCTAAATTGGAATCGGTTGAGAAACTTGAGTCATAAGAGTGTGAAGGTCGAAAAGACGATTTTTCAAGACAGAGAATGAAGAGTCCGAACTCAAAGAGTGTACAACCTTTTGAAGAAAAGTCTTTGAGAAATTAATATTAGTTGAAAAAGTTGACATTTATGAAGAGTTTAATACCGAATAGACAATTTTCCAAACAAAATACTTTCAGTCAAAAAATTAGCAGTGAATTTAGTGCCGAGTACCTTAATTTTTTGAAGAATATAATGTTTTGTTTATATGTAGAGGCTCCTTTTTTTAAATTGCTGTTGTCCATAAAGTAATATTTAATTACAGCTATATGTCTCGAGAGATCATCTCTAAATTCAATCGAATAATTTTGTTTGTTCGAATGGACCGTTAGCTCTAAAGTGCCTTTTTCCATCAGTCAAGCTCTTAGCGTGGTGACAATATCCAAATTATAATTCAAATATTTACATATTTGAATGATGCGGAACCTTTTATTTCGCCAAGTCAATATGAAAACGCTGTTATTAATGAATAGCTTGAACCCACTTGAAAAAGTTACGAAAGTTACAAAAAAAAACAAACGAAAATAAGTGTGCTATAATTTCGAAAAAGCCGTTATATAAAATTCGCCTCATAAAAGCCACAAATCTGCACATGCGAGCAGCAAAAATGCTATCAAAGAAAAACTACAACCCTGGTTGCCATGTACTTCCACAAAATGGAATGCTGTGCGGATTCAGAGCCGAAAATTCCCTAAAACCTCGATTATTTCTCAAAAAACTTGAAGGGCGCTGGATGACAAAAAAATCTTAAATATATCGAACGGATTCTGCCCGCTGAAACTTTCTAGCACAAATCGTTTGGGAAGCAAAATTTGGCAAAAACAGGCCAATATCTAAATAAATAGTCCAGGATGACTTGCAGCCTTTTAGGGTTCTATCCGCTAAACCATCACAAAGCAATAAGCAAGTTCCATCTGCCTTTAAGCATTTTGGTCTGGATTCTCCGCTATTTTAACGTTTGAATACAGCAAAAAAATCGATTTACAACAGAAAACCATTAGTGTTGATATCTTGATTTTGAAGACTTTTTAAGCAGATTGAACTTGTAAAGTTTAATTTAAAAACTACTACGGAAAACCTGACTGATTAATGTTGAAAAGCTGAGTGACAATAGTTTATCGTGTAATTAATTAGTTTGAGCCCCTCTGGATAAAGTACACAACGCAATGGACTCATGTCGCTGCATATGCTGGCTAATGAAAGAATGGTGAACTTTTGAGGATCGAAAAGTGGCCGAAAACGCCACTAATTAACTATTATTATCGTAAGTCTTTATTATCAAAATCCAACAAAAACATACAAAAGACGCAAATGACCTGCCAAAACAATAAAAAGTATAATTCACAACAGAAATTTAATAGTTTTACTTATCAAAAGACTCTTCTGTAGAGAACCTCATACCGCAACATATAATATCTAAATTTAAATTAATTTTACATAAAGAAAATTTTAAAAATTTCAAAACTCCGTCTAGAATCTAGAGTCCTCGTCGTTCCTTGGCGAATAAATATGGCATGCGGCAATATGATAAAATAGAAGTAAATAATATTGGACTAACATTTCTACATCTACATGGCAACCAGGGGCAAAATAATTTAAAAAAAAACTAATCAAACTAAAAACTAACTAAAATAATCAAAAAACTTACCGAAAGCTGCATCATGCCACCTGGAAAGAAAGAAAAACATTCTTTAGTGTTACAGAAAATTTTCATTATTTCAAATGAACAGTGGAAATGAAGAGAAATAAGAAATGCCATCAAATTCAGTTGCGTTTCGAAAAACTAAAATCACTTCACGTCAAGACGCTGATAGATTATAAATATATATATTCATACCAGCTTTCTACAAGCTGACGCCCTATCCTCCATCTATGTCTATGAACAAAGAACTGACGAAGTATTTTTTTCACTTTCCGAACTAAACTGGATATTTAGTCACCTTTTATGATATTGAGGTGTTTGCCATTTTCCGAAGGCAGCGAACTACCGAATTAACATGATGATATAATTGTTGGATTCATCGTCTTTTTGAATGAATCATTTGCAGTTCGATTTCCGTTTTTTTATTGTGAACGTTGTTTTATAGAAAGTGGCTATTTTCACGCAAGTATTTTGACACGCAAGTTTGTGGTTCAAACTTGTTTGGGAATCAACAGATTTCCCAGCCAAATATGAACATCTTCAATCATGAAGCGGAATAGACTTTAGACATTTAATTATAATATTTATGAAACTTTGAGTCTTTTAAGCTAGTATTGTTAGCTAGTATTGTTGAGCCATAGTTAGACCAGCTGGATGTGTCGTGCAAAAGTAATCTAAAGAGAAGATCCAGTTGAGCAATTGAATCAATCGCTTTATTTTTGCACAAGTTCTCGATCAGCTTTTTGTCGCATTTTTTGCACATAGACGTGGGAAATACGGATTATTATTCTAGACTTGAAATATCATTACTCAACATTAACAGGTTGTAAAGTTTGCTGTTATCAAAACTTAAAAACAATCGGCGAAGTCTGCAATTTGACAATATTTAAAATCAAGCTAAATTTATTACCTTGACTGGAAACAATTGCATTCCCACCAATATCAGTAACTTTTTTATTCTGTCTCTATTGGAAGCAACAGTTCCCACAGGAATAAAAATTGTAAATATATGTAATACATATTTAAGAAGAGCATGCTCCTTCTTAAACTAAGAACAGATATTTTATTAAAGCTAAATTAAAATACATTTTAAAATAACACTAATATGTTATGATCGTTAACCAAGAATCTTTAAGGGTGAAGTAGAACTGCTAAACACGCGGAAGACAGCAAAAGACAAAATACGTATTATCAAATAAGTTATTTAATAGTTTTAATAATGGTAATTGATGAAATATGAATTTTTAGTAGAAGGGCGAACGTTGCATCAGTTTGCCGAATTCAAGTCGCAGACAAAATTGATTAATGAAGGAAGGAAAGTAAATTAAGTATAATCTAGCAAAAAAACTTTAATTTGAAATCGTTCAGCATTCTCTGCGATTTTATTCCGAAGTCGGAGAGCAACAAAAATATAATATTTTTTATACAGGGTGTCCCGTAAGCTCATGATCAAAAGGGTACTGCGATATTCTTTGGACCAAAAGAAGACGGTCTGACCTAACTTTTATTAACAAAAAATGTCTGGCTCCTCTGCTATTGATGGTCAAAGTTCTTCAAAAAATTTATCTTTTTTGAAATATCGGGTGAATGGTACGATGTATTTTAGTGAAACTCGCTGTGAATTTGTTCTTATGTGAGACTCATATTTTGATGAAACAATCGAGTTCAGCCGTTTTGGACAAGTGGTGAATTCTTGAGTGTCGTGGTTCAAAAACTACCAGAACTTTTTAGTTGGAGGATGAAATCAACTCATTTTTTTAGGTTGATGCACTAATCATTTGTTCACAATTTTGTGCTCTTTGTAAAATCTTGTAGCATTCATAGTTTTGAAAACAAACTAAGTTGATGATGGTTTCTGGAAAAGGAAACGTCGAAGAATAAAATTGATAGTGTGGATTGCACTCTGGCTTAAGTTGATATAGTCTCCTTTAGTTTAGCTGCGACAATAACAGTACAAAAATCTATAATTGACATTTGAAAATTTAGATTAAAAATTATAAGTAACAAAAATGTATATAAACTTTTCTGCGATATTTTCATACCGGTCCTTCATTTATTGCAACAGGGTAAATTTTGATAAAAGCACAAAGTACAGTGTAAAAATTGGGGGTTTTGAGGTGAAATGAGTTCGGAAGGGCTTYGTTTAAGGYCAATGAAGAAGCATTTAAAAAATTTAATTATTTAAATTTTTCTAAAWCTTATATTTTGTGCAAACAAGATGCTGTCAACAGAGTCGTCCATCCAGCCAATAGTTCCAACTAAAGGCTGTATATTTTWTATTGTTAAAATTCTCTTATTAATAGACATAAAAATGTATCTTAAAGAATCGAAAAATGTGTTCTTCTCGAGGCAATGTTCCGCAAATTAGATTTTGTTTATACTGATATTAAATTGTTTTCATCACTTRTRAATTTGCCCCKATTTTGCTGAAGTACTCAGGGATTTAAGCAATCAATCAGCGCCGTTCAATAGTTTTGCTTATTTAAGTGTAATCTTTGCARGCAACTTATAATGTATTTTACTTTTATTGCACAAAGKGTCGCTTAATATTACTATCTATCCAACTTAATTAAAACTCAGACAAATGTTTATAAATAATTWATTATTAAAAAAAATTCAGTATGCTAAGAGGATTGTCTCATGTCTGATGCGGAATTAGAGGGCTGACGGAAATAAAAACAGCACATACAAAAAATMAATTGCAAAGTAAAGTGTTCCATATTAATATTTACCGTCTTGTAAACCTAATCGAATCTTCATTGGGCGGTTATAAATATATTTGCAGTTTTAACACGAAATTTTGAAGTCTAATCAATTTTTCTCCGATCGTTCCATAAAATTTATTCTTCTGGTCGAAGCACTTATTGAGTTTGCACCTATAAATATACATAAGTCATATCTAAAATTAAAAATTTTAGTGTGCCCAAGAGTATAGTAACACACCTTATTTATAGCCAAGCGGCATACAGGAGTACAATAAATATGAATGTATAAACTTGCCATCCATTTCACGTAGAGCATACTAACATCCGTTTGCTCGATGTCAACGGGTTTAAAAGACATCGCTCGTCCTCCACCTCTAAGGAAAACAAACATCTTGGAAAGTACAACTTTATAACGACCTTTGCATTATCAGTTGAGAATACTAATGCATTATATTGTAGTTTGCTTAATTTTTTATGTGCAGCTTCAGTAAGTTCGTTGAGTTCTTTTGAACTCACGCAAAGCAGGCAGGTTGATAACATTCAAGTTTTATTCCAAACATTTGAGACCTTTATGGGATTTGAAAACTGGGTTGCTTTTTGAATTGTTTTAGTGTCTGTCATCGTTTTCGAGCTACTGGTGATGGTGTGAACTATGATTGGATGATATTGCGAATACAGTGTCCCAGAAAATTTATAATAGAACAACAAACAGTATTGCAATAAGAAATTACAACAATAAAACAATCCAGCTAAAAAGAGCAGTGCAAATATAAATATTTTGTATTTAGAAGTACCTACATTGCGGACTCTAGTTGCGTTTATATTATATTTTTGAGTTATTTTTGTTCACAGAATATACAGTTTAAATTACAGATGTACTGACATTACCTTTATTTATTATATATTATATTATAAATATATTATTTTGATTGGATAAACCGGTTGACCTTCCTATTTCGTGTATTTTCATTTATTCTGCTGTTACCTTCTGTCGTCACTTTAGTATTATTCAGCATAGTTTAACATTTATTTGCAGTTTTATTTAATTTATTAGTTATTTTGGCTGAAAATTCGTGGTAGCTAAGTTAATTAAAATGTACATCGATCACATCGATTATTTTAATACGTGCGTTGCGTTGTTTCAACAGTCGTAAGTATTTTTTTCTACAAAATGATAATATGCGATTAAATAAGTTAATTTACTAAATTAAACACGACTCAGTCCTCCAAGTAGGCCTGGGTAACTCAGTGCTACGCTTTGCGCGCCAGCCCAACGCACCGGCGCAGTAACTCAGTTCCGTTGCTGGGAAAATGTTAATGACTTTTTTACTTGTTTCAGATTTATTTTACGGCCCACTTATTAATATAATTTCTAAAATTTCTTCAAAATTTCAAAATTTTCCAGTTTTAGATAAGTTACTCTTTTTTCTGAATGTTCAATTTTCTAAAGTTTTACTTAAAACTGCTACCAAACTTAACGTGTTTTCCGTGAAAAATTATTAAATAAATTTCGAATCCTTTATTCTTTCTCTATTTGTAAAAAGTTTTGAAATCCCTTTCCATCGTCGAATTTTGAACAAAAATCAAATAATTTTCTATTAAAAAACGAACGGAATAAGCGAAAGTTTATAACAGATTATTTGGAAATCTCGTCACCTCAATTCCTCTGAAAACTGCAGTTTGTTAAAAAAATGTGGTTTTTTAGGTTTGATTGATTTTTTTGCTTTACTTTCTACTCCAAAACGCTCTATTTTGTAGAGTTAAAATTACAAGAAAAATGTATTGCTTTGTAAAATTTTACAAATACTTTTTTCATCGTCGATTTCGAGACAAAAACGAAAATAAATTCCTCCCATTTTTCCCCAAAAAACCATAAAGGTTTTATTCAAAACCGATCACAAACTAAAAGTTTTTAATCGAAAACCCAAAAAACAATTATTTTCTGATTACAATAAAGTCCGCTTATAATAAACCCGGTTTTAGTGAACTTTCGGTTAAAACGAACTTTTCCTTTAATTGAAACGTCGTCCATAAAGACCAACGTATTTTTTTTAATGGTTACAACGAACCCGTTTATAACGAACTTCCGGATATAACGATCACTTTTTAGGTTAGTTGTATATTCACTTGCCGTTTATAGCGAACTTCCACGCTCAGCAATACGAATCGTGCGGAGTTGTTTATATTAGTGAGAGCGAGAAACAAGCAGTGACTTGTTTTTTGCCGCGTTATGTATGTAAATCCTTTTAGAATGGAAAAACAAAAACCCAAAGCTTTTTCACTAAATGAAAAGTACGAGATTATTAACAAAATTAAAAGTGGAGTAAAGCAGAGTGACATTTGTAAGGAATTAGCACTTGGAAAGTCTACTGTTGCAACAATATGGAAAAACAGAGGAAACATTTTATC
>NW_026018508.1:4913341-4925351 GCF_020466585.1 Dendroctonus ponderosae
TGTTTTTGTATTATTATTCGCTTATAGCGAACTCCGGATATAACAAACCAGTTTTAGTTCATTTTTCAAGTTGGTTATATCCGGACTCAACTGTATTTCCTTCTTTTCTGACAATAATGGGGTCTTTTCAGCCAAAAATGACAAAATTAATTTTGGTAGAAAAATTTTTTTCGCCTCATTCATCGCTTTGCAGGGAACTTTAGAAAACCCCTTTCAGCTTCGAATTTGCCACAAAACCCAAATAATTTTATCCAGTTTTTTACCGAAAGTAATTAACATGATCTTGAAAAAACTGGCAGGGAGCAAAAGTGCAAAAATTATTTGGAATATTTCCCTCGTATGATAATCTGTTCGTTTGAAGTGTGCAATTATCGAAAAATTACAGCGGTAATTGCATAGTGTGCAATTATCACTCACCGATATTTGCATTGTTTACGAAAAAGATTTGACAGGTGTCTTTTCATGATGAATTAGACATCAAATGTCTTCCTGACATACCTAAGATATTGAAATTAAATTTAATAAACTTAAGTAATAAAATTAAAAGTGTAATAAAATATAATAGAAATAAAATTAATCCACATTAACTTTGTTTACTCAGGAAATATTTATAAAAATTACACTCGTGCATCAAAATAAACAGATAATTTTGCTTTCGAGCTTGTTGTCTTGTAAAAACTGCATTCGTTTATTTCGAAAATAAACTCATGCAATGTTTAGACAACAAGCTTTCATGCAAAATTATCGGTAATTTTGAAGCACTTGTGCAATTACCCCCGATAATTCGCCGGCCACATCGTTCTGAAAATATTCAGTTTCTTTACATTTTCAGGTCATTCCAGTTTTAAGTTTCTATAAGCAATTCTTTCAACGCAAAAATCGCATTATTATTTAGTTAAAATACTGATAATCTTCAGGTATTTTCTGTGAAAAATTATAAGACAGATTTTATTGGAACACTCGCTTTCTTAACCGTTTTGCAAACATTTTTGGCAAACTTTTTGCAGATTCGAATTATGAACAAAACTCTAATAATTAATTATGGGTCTTTTTCCAAAAATATTTCCCCGAACTTAAAAAGCGAAAGTAATCATTTATTTGGAAAACTCTTCGAAACTGGGGTTTCTTCATTTTTAGGTCAATGTTTCTAAACAACACAGTCACTAAACAGAAAAACCGGGATTTTTCCTAACGCTTTACTGTAAGATACTGGCAAACTGAATCTTTTATGCAAGAAAATAAAGAGATCGATTTTACAAGAAAACTCGTTGACTATCTTTGGACTCGGTTCTGTTGCTGGGAAAATCTAGATGACTTTCTTTAGTTGTTTGAAAAAAATAGTAAAACGTTGCTCAGAAAAAATGTTGACCTTTTTTTAGATGTACAAATTCCTGTCTCGGGTTTCGTAAAGCTTGAATAAATGACTTATGACCCGATGAGTTATAACTCGTTAACTCAGAGAGCGGCAACAACTCAATAGCGCAACTCAATACAGTGTTACTCGGGCCTACCACCCAATCAATTTAAAAGTCGGTATAGACGATGACTAAAACCAAATACTATAGACTATATAGCCTATAGTTAGACATGTAGTCTATAGTTTTTATTAAAACGTTGTAGCCATTTCTTGCCCAGATATCACAGCTAGCGACATTTTCTACGAATTTTTCCAAATCTGATCTGGATCTGATTAAATATTCAGCTCGGTACAAACTAGAATTACAAAAACTGAAATAAAAATGTAAGAGGTTGTTTGAGGTCGTGTATGTCGACAACAGCCGACGTTTGATTTTTGGAAAGTTGTTATCACCATATCCAGGAATCCGCTATTTCATTTAATACCATTACTTTTGAAACACCCGTTATAAAACAAAAATAAATCATTCAAGATTCTGGAAAGATAGTTTTTTTAAACTGATGAAAGGACTATTGATATGCATACATTTTTAGAATCATGATGTGATTCTTTATTTCTGGAAATTTCTTCTAGTCTAAGAAGCTCCTGGACTTGGTCCTTATCAAATTCACACTGTTACTGAAATTAAAATTCGTATTATTTTTTTTTATTGGAAAAACTAAAGCTAAGTCAGCCTGCTGTACATTTTCGTAAGTCGTCATAATACAGTGAAACCGACGTCCCAACAGAGGCAGAACCAACATCTGAGATGAGGTGAACCCAAACAATCGGGTGCATTTGTCCCATCGTCATGACGATGTCCTCTAGTTGCAACCCAATGAACGTCCTCCATCTCCATCAGCAGCAGCATGGTTCTTTAGTTGTTTCGTGAACAATCCGAATCTCAATTCTGTCGCGACAGTTTGCCGCTTGCGTTAGTCGTTGATGGTTCGCTTGTGAACGGCAAAATTAGACCGCGCTCCTGTACGTAATTTCCGTGTTTATGTTTTGAACTTGCAGTGAATTTACTCGAATAGTTGGTTGATTAGCAGCTTTTCGTATCCTTCGGATTATCTTGTCCAAAGAACTAAAACAAGGTGAGTGGCTTTTGACTGTAGATTTTTTTTCCAATTTACCGCTTAAACCGAAGAGCATCACATTTCGGTTAGTTTATTTAATTCGTACATTTTCACTTTAAGCAATTGTTCCACTAATCGGAACTAAAAATTCAGCAGGATTTCAGTGCCCTTTTAACATTTTTTGTTTGCGTCACTTTTTCTTTTTCTTCCATTTTACATCAGCGCATATATCGTAATTTAATTTGCTTTTCATTTCGATTCATTGTTGTTGTAAAGAACTTATTTACTTCAAAACTTGTTTTATTAAATTTATTTCGTTCTACTTCGATTTTTTAATTAGTTGCATTTATATATACGTTTATAAGTTTTGTTAATTATTTCTAATTCTAAATGATTCACTTGGTGTCGAAATTGCATAAATTCTGTGGGTTAAAACTTTGTAATCGAAATTCAAGTAGGCGAATTTTTAAAAAGCGTATTTTTTTCAAACTATGTCGCATACAGTGTGCTCCAAAATTAGCCAAAATTGACCAAAAGTTCTAAATAAACGTCGATGCCCGTTACACAAATAGAACAGTCTTGACATGTTCCTAATTAAAATCAGAACTCCAAATTCTCGTAATAAGCTCAACGTTTTAAAGTCAGTTCAGAAAATAACATAGAAGAGGCGTCACATTTTTCTTCATTCGACAGATGTGATGTGGTTTTCTCAAATTACTAGCACTTGATTTGTCTATCAATGATCCAAGTTCTTGATTTGTTTGCCTTGGACCTCGGAACCTTCAAAGAAACAGGATTTTGGATGCAAGTCATACTATTTTTGTGGGAAATGATCAAAATAACCAATTATTAACAGCAACATTAATTTATTCGCGAAAATGTTCAAGCAAAATAAAAAACTATGGGCGGCTGGAAAATATTTAAATCCAGTTTAATTTCCAGGTTCATTAATTAACCTTTTCTTCGTCTGCTTCTGCGGCTGAAATTAATCCCTACATACATGCGTTTTAAATGTAACCTCGGGTATAATAATCGCACTTTTCGCAATTTTTTTTTCTTTTATTGAACGGACTGACAACTTTCACATTATTAAAATACCATGTTTGTTTCATAAATAATTATGATTTCACTTTTGTGGATACGTAGGTAAATGTGTTATAGACAATGTGGCTTTTGAAGGCACTTTTCTTAAAAATAAGGGGCTTAAGTGAAAAATTATACTCTAGCTGAAAGCGTTAAAACAATACAATTTTACCTTCCGAAAAATTTAGGACTCATTTCCTACTTCTAATCTTACATTGATACGCGTATTATTTTAGGTCTACTTTTAGCCGAAAAAAAGTTCAAATTAACAAAAATGTTAACTTTCGACTATTTTGGAAATAATTTCATTCATAAAATTGGAATCGAATTCTTTCTAGAGACCGCAGCGTCATGTACTATATGAAATAATTTCAGATTAGTCATCTATTTTATCACCACCTTGTACTTATAGTATTTTATTATTTTTAATTTAGAAATTTTTATGATATTTCTTTTAGGTTATTATGTTCAGAAAAAAAATTAGAAAGTGCTTGTTATGTTTAATAATATGAATGCAATTTTTTGTTGAAAGTTAGTTGTTTTAAAAATCGCTATGAAATATATATGGCTAAATTTCAACAAAATTTTCAACCACTGCTTACAGTGCCTTTTTCGCTAATTTCTGGGCTCATTTCTCCTTTCATATCCTTGCTTAAATATCGTTTTCGTTTCTTAATTTGACAAAAACTACCTATTTTTCTGAATGAAAATAGACAAAATGCTGTACCACTGGTTGGTTTTGCCGTTTAGCAAGTTTTGATAATTCATAACACCCCATTTTGCTAAATATGATACGTAGATAATTGACTATATGAAATGAATTCGGAAAATAGTATGCATTATTTTCACGTCCTGGTAACCTGATACCGATATAAATTTTAAAAATATTAAAATTATGATTTAAAAGCAAATTATAAAAAATTTTATTATTAATTATTAAGAAAATGGAATAGGTAGGTGACCGTAAATAAAATGATTTTTAAAATGACCTTAATTGTTTCTAATTGGTAGAAAAAAGCTTATGTACAGAAACAAGAAACTAGCTGCATATTTCCACCTCATTCATCATCAATTTGCTAAATTTTTGCCTACCCAGTCCCTGTCGGTCAAATTTCCGGACAGTTAGGTGAAAAAATTTCGTTCAAAGCCGCCGAGTGAAAAACGACACCTAAAGTTAATAACTTCCAACTTGCTCCCAATCTTTCAACTTAGGCATTCATCATTAATAAATAAGCTTAGGAAGTGTATACCGTTCACAAAACATCGATACGTTATCCGCAACTAGCCATTTACCCTAATGAGGCATCTGAAAATTTAAAAAAATACACATGCTAATACATCCATCTAACTTAGTCTGCCTGACTGACTGACTCGCTACTGCGCTTATCGATTTCAGGTAATTTATAAATTAACAAGCAGGTATATAAATATTGATCATCTAATTCAAAATTAAAACATATGGCGTGGGAATCCGACTCAAATTCTGCACTGTCCGGAATTTAACAGTGTTATGCCGCCTTTTAGCAGACTACCGCAAATTTAATTGGGTCCCAGAAGAACTTCGAAGCTATCAACCAACATAACTGTCTGTATTTTTTATATGTATAAATGATACAACTTCTGTCCTTGTGCATTAAATTGATTGAACATTTTCTATACTGTTCTAATAATTTTGTGTGTTTGATGGGGTTTTTGTTATCTGCAATGTATTATCAAAAATTCGAAGCGAAGATTCATAGTCTACTAGAACTGTTCAAGTCATCAAGCGACAAAATGTTCTTAAAATATACCAATGAATAGCAGTGTTGTCGTTTAATTATAGCGCCTGTCTAGTTAAGTAAAAAAAACCACTGTCGATTCCTTCCAAACTTGTTATGAAAGAGATATGTAATACCAAATAGGAAATGTTGTTTTTGCCTGAAACATTGCTACGTAGGACAAAGTCTTTTTTAGCGGATAAACCATGTTTAGATGCATTAATATTCTAGCGCTTTGCGCCAGTACAAATTAGGTAAAGTATATGGCATGCTAAAGTCGGTTCTTTCGTATTTGGAGTAGGCACAAGTTTACGTACGTTTTCTGAAAAGGTGAACTAGATTGAAATTAATCCTGAATGTTCTTAGGTGATAATACAATAATTATTAACAAAATTAAAAGAATAGATTTACGTCACTGATGTTCAAGCTAAATGAAGACTAATAGCAGCTTCCATGGCAAGCCACATCAAGATTAATATCTTTTCCCTTTTCCGTGCATACAAAATTGTGTCTAATAGTAGTGCTAATTACCAATTATTTCAACCTGAATACTTTACGCAATATTCAACAGAAATGAACAAATATTTGAAATTAGAGGAGTAAATCGAAAAAAATAAAATTAATGTTTTCAAAAGCTGCAAACTTTCCATGAATATTTTCCGTGACATCATTGATGTTATAATTTTTTTTAAATTTTTGATTGGTACTGAACACGAGAATTTTTTCAAACTCTCCCTATTCTAATAAAAAATGATACACGATCTACGCTGTGGTTTATTAGTTTTTTTCTTTAACCAGTTGTATAATTTTTTAAAGGTTTTGCAATTTTTTTTTTCATTAAATTGGATGGGCTTACTTAGAGAGGCTTAGAATAGTTAGAACTTACCATGAACAGAAAGTCTAATTTTGAAAAAGTCCAGACCTGTGGATATCAAAAATATCTTAAAGCTTGACGTTAATAATCGCATTAATAATTACTTTAAAAGCATAGATAGAGAATCACTGTAAAAGTGAAATTGTACCATCATACAAAAGTGCAAAAGCGAACACCAAAACAAAAACCGCCATGCATGCTAATTATGTAGAGAAATTTTCAATTTTTATTAATTACGTTATTGATAATCTCTTCGTTTTGATTTCCCATATCTTCTTGTCGTTTTTATGTTTATTTTTAATAAAACCAATTTGAAAGTGAACAGAATAGTATGCTGTTGAAAATGTTGTGATTGGTTTTAAAATCCTGAATAAATTATTTACTCCAAATTTCGAAAGTGCAACTGGCATTTCGCAAACAAATTTTTCTAAAAATAATTCTCTGGAAAAGATGCATACTTATACAGGGTGTCAATTTGAAAACTTCCCACTCTTAATATCTGTCTTGCAGTTGAAAATATGAAAAACCGGAGACCCGTCAATTTTATTTTTAAGGGGCACATTTTAATTTCATATTTTTATCCTCCTTGTTTCAACCCCCTAGACGGGTAGATGTCACCCTTAGAATCTTAAATGGGAAGGGGGTCAAGTGGCACATCGTTTTAAAGGGCGTTCAATTCTCTTTACATTAGTTATTACTTTGTTGCTTTTTGTCCAGACTTTCCGAATAATCGCGTTTCAAAGTTGTAGGAATAATTAAACTTGCGTGCATTCAGATATTGGTTTTCAGGTTAGTATTTACACAAAAACAATTGTATTGGGTCTCCTTGTAATACGAACGATTAGAAGAGAAGGTTACATTGTTAAAATCGTTGAATAACGGGAAGAAAATCTAGTTTMAACATTGATTTCTTATTTTCTATTTCGATCTTATTTCTTATTTATTGATTATTTTACATCGACAAAAATTACTTTTTATTTGCGGAAGAGAAATTTCYACAGTAAAWCGTATGYCATTTACTTACGCACTATCTTATAAGTTGTTCACCTTTTAATATCAGCAGGTTGTGTTTTATAAACAATAGACTTAAAATGTCCCGAAAGAAATAAGTTTAACGGTGTTCAATCCGGTGATCTTGGACCCCATTCAATTGGTCCCCTTCTGCCAATCGATCTATCCGGGAATATCTTATCAATGTTAGGGAGGCTTCGAAAATAGACCTTATTATTGTTTACAGGAAAATAGACAATCGCATAACTTGTAAGATAGTGCGTAAGTAGATCCTATGTGTTTTATTGTAGCAATTTCTWAAATTTCCGCAAATAAAAAGTAATTTTTGTCGATGTAAAWTAATGAATAAATCCAAATTCAATTGATTAAACTAGATTTTCTTCCTATTATTCAACGATTTTAACGGTGTAACCGAATCTTCTAATAATTTGCAGGCAAGTTTAATTGTTTCTGTAATTTTGAAACGCGATTATTCAAAAACCCTGGACAAAATGCAACAAGGTAGTAACTAATGACATCTACCCGTCCTAAGGGGTTGAAACAAGGAGGCTAAAAATATTAATTTAAAGCGTCTCCTTTACAAATAAAATTTAAGGGTCTTTCCGATTTTCATATTTTAAACTGCCAGAAATATATTAAGGGTGTGAAATATATTAAGTTTTCAAATTGATACCCCGTATAAATAAAACAGTCGAAAAAAGGCGCCTTGTAAATGTTTTAAGAAAACTTGTGTAGCAGAAAACAAAATTTCTGTGAGCACTGGGCGTCAAAAATCATGCTCTGCCGATATTAATTAAACTTTTCTAGCTAAATTTCTCAGTCGTATTTTTTATCCAAATTTTTATAGCAATATAAGAATAAGATATRARAGAAGATAAATTTCGAAAAAACTATTTTTTGTCCTTTCTAGTGTGTATACAAAAGTTCTCAACAGTTTACAACAAACCTTGGCTGTCTATATTTTCGCAGGATTACCACTCAAATCACAGAAGGTTTTGTATTATTTACGATTTAGATAATTTTCTTTGTGTTTTTATTCAAGGTAAAGCGGTTTATCAATAATGAATGTGTACGCTACAATCTCATAAATAAGGGGTGATAAATATTCATTTCAGGAAACAATGATAGGCAAACTGCATCAAAATATGCGAATATTCCAAAATAAGCGTTGCTAAGTAGGTACACAGTGTGTTGTGTATTGACAAATTGAAATTGGGATTTTTCATATTGTGCTAATATGTACAGAAAATTAAGGGAAGTGGTTGGAATACAATTAAGAGGACGATCATGTCACTGAGAATAGTGAGAATCTTGCTAGGGACTTTTTTATTGCAAAATTTTCCTCTCTTTTTTATTAATTATTGAATAGAAAAGTTTATTATTTTTTATGTTTCACATTAACCGCTTTAAAATATTACGTTTCAAAAATGTTATCAAGAAACGAAAAATCTTCTGCAGAAAATTGTATATACTTAATTCTGCTTATTATTTCTATTTGTTTCATTTTCGTAATGAAGATGATTTATCTAAGATTTTAACGATTGATTTAAATGGCAACAAAACGGATTCGTTTGGTGTTAAATCCGGGCTTTACCGGCGAAAGCCTTTGAAGCCGCCAACTCAACGCTTTTAAATTGTTTTTTACCACAAGCGCCTGTGTATTAGAGCCAAATATCTTCTGAAAACTTCTTAGAGGATTATGTATAGGTTTATTATTTTGAATTATTGCCGTTATGTTCTATTGTTATTTATCTGAAAACTTTGATTGTTTTTTGTTAATTCCTGTCATCAAGAATCACAAATCTGTCTCGCACAATTTGCTTCTAATTTTCGGTAACAATTTGACTGTGTTTCGTGCTGTTTTTATATAAAGAATTAAAATATGAAATGTTCTTAGTTGGTGCATTTTAAAAGGTCTGAATTTCGCAAATTTTTAAAAACTACAGGGCAACATTTAAAATTATGTGTGGCTGTTTTCTGTTTTTCTTCCCATTTTACTGGTTTATCTGCAAAATTTCATTTTTATACGGATTTTCAGTACTACGTAATTCAATTTAGAAACTTGAATATTGCTTTACATATACCTAAAATAATTATTATATTCATGGAAGCCTTAAATTAATAGGTGTAATTTGCATTATCTTGGAAAATATACTTTCAATCGTAAATTTCTGGGAAGAGAAAAATAAAAGTTAATTCAAAACAATGCAAAATTTTCAGTTAAACCCAGCCCAACCAATTATGATTAACAATGAGGTAACACGTGCATGCCAAGCTGGTTTCCTAAACATATACAATCTTAAAACACGCTAATCTGATACACAAAGGATGAGCCTCTCTTGCCACATCTTTATTTGAAAATCGAAATCGATTGTTGTTTTAACGCTGTCAATTTCCTCCTAGGAGTGAGATAAATCTGTCACATTGCGGAAGCAAGTGTGAAGAAACACAAACATTATTCCACATTTTAGGGTTTTAAACTTCAACTGGAAGATAAATCGAGCCTGATACCGGACGCTGTACACTTATTTGATTTTTCATTTTCCGCCTTACGGTGTTTGCAATTACTCACGTACATTCAGAAATGGTTTTTTTTGTTTTGGTTTTTATTGAACCCACTACGTACGATTTAGTTAGGTTGAAAAACGGCTTGAAACCATTGGGTAGTTTTTCAGAACATATAAGGAAATTTATAAAAAGTGCTTAGTCCCAAACTGTAATTTTTGTTTCTTGTTATAAGATTTTTTAAATAATAATTAAATATTATATATTATCAACGCAGTATATTTTCAAAATTGTTTATTGTAATTTTTTAATTAACTAAACTGTTTCAACTGGGTCCTGCTACCTTGCATTTTCGTCCCAAACTTCCAAATATTTAGACGTACCGACTCCATCATCCACTAATGATCCGACGTGCTAAAGAGAGAATCATAATTTCATGTAGGTTAACTTAATTAGAAATAGACTATGTTTACATGTTTGTCCCAGCATGAAAAACTGAACGTTTTATTATGACGGATCCGTTTCTTTTTATATCCGTTATAAATGTTTCTTTTGGGATCTGTTCTGGTTATTCCCAGTTGAAATGCTAAGAATTACCCAACGCAGCATATGGTACTAGATATTTATCAAGTCGTCCACCAATATGAGCAAGTATTAGGACAATGAACACCCCAATGTAATTTTTATCGATGATTTATTGGACTTTACTTTTTCTCAGTGGGGATTGAGGCATTTATCTTATCGACACTTGTTTGCTTTAAATGATATTGTATAAAGAAGTTCCTGTATGAAGCTGGAATAATGATATCGCAGAGGAAACGGCTTTAACGGTTTTTTTTCTGGTCATAAATAGTAAGTTTGAGTTTACATAGCAATAAACCATCATTAAAGATGTGAATAATTTATGGTACTGGGCAGAATCTTGCAATTGCAGCTCCACGCAAAGAACAAGCGGATACAATATATACCATTTTTGTTCGACAGTTTCCGCAACAGTTTAAGCAATAATTGCTATTTAAAATTTAGATTGTTCAATTTTATCCCGCGATGGAAACTCACAACATTCAGCAATTAATTCATTATTACACTGCAACATATAGTGGGTATTCTTATGATGAATCATCTTGCATTTCCAATTATAATCATCATTCTATTGTAAGAGGTGGCCAATAAATACGTCTGCCTAATTATATTAATAAACACGTGCAATCAATGGGTCAACAATTAATTTTATGCACCCACCCACACGCCATTCGGATAATTCAAAGGTATTGTTTGGCATATCTGCACGCAAATACTTTTAAAGGGGTGCTTAATAATCAACCATTTAAAGCTTATGGTAACAGGATGTTTAAAAATCATTCCTCTTTTTATGTACCTATAGCTTATTTTTTTTTTAGGTGCTGAATAATTAGCATTTTATTTTAGGATAGTGTCTTTTGCTTGCAAGTTTGTCATAATTTACACAGACGAATATTTTGTCTCAAGAACAGTCCATATGCCGTAAAAGAAACAAGTAACTAGTTTAAATGTAAAATGTAAAATAATGCGAGTGATAATAATCGGGATTTTAGCAGGGTTCTTATATGTATTTGTGCGGGGATCATCCGAGCTCCCTGGGTGTTTCTTTCTTCTTTGATTTTTCAGAACGTATCAACCATAAATAAAATCTAGGACATCATTGATTTTGTAGTAAAAAGAACTTTGGAAAGTAAGCATGTACGTGCAGGACTTTTTAAGCAACCGGAAATAGTTTCTAAGAAGCGAATTATTTGATTCCTATTTTCTGCATCGTTTAGAACCGGGGGTAGAACGGAAGCGGACATAAATTGCAAAGGTTTGTTAATTTAAGGTGTATCTAAGCTTTGTGAGTAAAATAATTGAAACTAGATATGCCCACAAAGAGAATTACAAGACCTTTCAAACCACTACACAAAACTGAAAATGTTTTTCTCTGGACATGCGAAATGACGTGCCCGCGCGTGTTTTCTTTTAATTTAACACTCTAATAATCCAAGATTGCTGTTAATTCGGTTCCGTTTAGTCACCAGGTTTATACCACTTAGATTAAAAATATATTTTTCTATTGTCTAACGAATTCATTGATCTTTTCTGTGTGTAGTTGAATCATCTCTTGAAATAATTGACCACATTAGTAATGAAGTTCTCAAAATGAGTAACAAATGCCAATGCCTGAGGGTAATTGCTGATGACGCACTTTATACCTGTTTTTTGCCACAAATGTGCAGTAGAAAAGTCGAATATTTTTTCCATTTGTTCCAATTAGCTCTGAAAGATTCATTTA
>NW_026018508.1:4925718-4934648 GCF_020466585.1 Dendroctonus ponderosae
ATAATCTTCTGACGAATGAATGGTAAAAACCAATAGGAAATTATCAAATTTAATATGAGGATTTAATTTTTATCATAAAAAATCTATGCTAGTGGATAATTTCCTAATCATTCCTGTTCTATTAATGTGCTACCAGCATCACATGATATATTGCATATACACACTTTATAATGCAAGGAAAAACCAAGCAACAAATATTGTTTATTGTAAAGCCAAATAAGTTTATCACACGTAGTATTTCCACACGATAATTGAAACTCTAAACATCTCAGTGTATGCATTCTTGAGATCGCTCTTCGACTTTATTCTTGGGCTAAGCAAATCCCGGCAGTAGTATTTTAATTAAATTTTTTTAACAGGCTTTTAATAGTAAAATTCGCTTCCACATTGAAAAAAAAGCAGCTAATTATGATGAGATGGTATGTAACAGGATTGAGTGCACAAAGGTTGAATTATACGCACTTAGGCTTTTCCTTGGAAAAAAATCAGCAATGCAACAACAGTTTTCCCAGATACACGAAAACAATAAACAAAAGAAAAATTAAATCCGTAAACGCCGAGTGTTTATCTTTTTCTGGTTGTAAAATTAAGTTTTAATTACGAGGCGTCGAATTCAGCCTTCATTAACAACTAACTAACTTCGAAATAATTAATTTGAAAACGATGAAAAATGCTAATTTGTATTATTCAGGTCGTTATAATTAACTAGATTCCTCCTTGGTCCACACATTTTATTGGTTTCTTCGAAAATTTGATCGAGATTACAGAATATTTCATCTGTAAAGCAGCTTTTAAAATGGATTTTTCATTACTTTACCACAGCTGCCTTTTGCTATAACTAGTGAACGAAGACTGTGTACACACAATCGAGATCTGTTAACTTATTTATTTCTTTAGGCCGTATTTACGTTCTGATTCTGATGAAAGTTGATAAACTGAAAAATATTGAAAGCTGAACGATTTGTCAGACATCAACTAGGAGAAGATGGTTTAGGAAATTTGAAAAAAATGTACCATCTATTTATAGTAAGTTTTAATTTGTTTCCTTGGGTTGTTTTTCTGAATCGCATATTGCGACATTGTGAGTCCGCAACTTTAATGAATTTTCTTGGTTTGAATTAATTTACTGTGGCAGTTTTTTGTTGGCTGCTTTGCTTCAGTACTGAAATTAATTATCCATTAATAATCTTATTAGCAACAGAACCGTAGTAGAGGACTAACCTCTATTGTATAGTCGGTAGATTGCAAACCGAGTACAATAGTTTTTTTTTCAATATCTATAGAGTAATTATTTTATTTCAAATATCACGCAGCATAAAGTACGATTATTGTATGTGGTTTGCTACGTTGAACATGACTAGTCAAAAAAAGTTGATGAGAGCAACTACAAATTACTACATTAGTTAATAGTTATTTAATTCTATTTGGTAAAATTTCTGGTTAGGTAAGTAAGATTATTTTGCTGAAAATTATAACATCAAATTTTTTGCTGATAAGCGAAGGTAATGGACTAGTTGAATGTTTGGTTTCAATTCTGATTGATCAACTTTTCGTACATAAAACATTAAATATTGTCAAGAAAACAGCTCCTGTATCTGCATATTTTTAGCCAAAGCTCATCTGAACTGAACAAAAAATATATTTGACAGTTGCGGTTGAGGGCGAAGATATATTTTTGTGAACTTTCATTTAAAATTAATAAGAAGAAAGCCTAAATACATTTTTGAAATGATTTATAGGAATCTTCTTTATCATATTATTAATATTTTGCTCTTCACTTTTTAATTTCAAATGGAAAAGTAAAGAAGCATATGTTTCGACTGATGAAAACATAATAAAATAAAAATTAATATTTTTATAGATGTGAAAAAATCGAGCACACTCAATTGAGATGAAATACAAATATGAAGCGTGTTAATTAATTTTTAGGGCTTTCATATTAATTTAGTGGCTTTCAAATAAATTTTGGATTTCAAATAAATTTTATTTGCCGTATTTGTACCCGCTTTCAAACAAACATTTTTTTACTTGGTTTAAGGCAATTGGTTCTATTGAATCCTCTTAGCCCAGGAATACAAATTAAATACTCTTATACAGAAATTTAGGATATAGAAAGCGAAGAAGATATATCGCGATTTCAAATTAGGATTTTCGTTAATATTTTTGTTTAAGTGTTCAACGTCTTAAATTTTATCCTTACTCTTTTAGTCTTCTTTTCCAAGAATCGTATTAATAAACATTCAGTGTTGTTCCCAATTTGCTATTACCTCCGCATACTTCTTCTGCTTCTAGAGCTAATAAAAATCTAATCAAACCTTTTGAATTTCTTGAAATAAAATATTGCTTTTTCATGTTGCAGCGATTTGAAATTTTTTTAGATTTATTTTGTATTTTATTTTCTACTTTTTCCGTTGCTTGCCTTACTCCGATACCAATCCAACGGTGAACATCGTGAGAGAGAAAAATTGTTTCGAAATATCGACATTAATAGAAGATATTGATAAGAAGGACTGCTAAATCTAGATAAAATTTGTGTCAAAAGTATAAAATGCTCGCGGTTTTTTTAAATATTTTTCTCACTTTCCAAACCTCACAGCTTGATTAAAAATTTCCGAACTACCGGTTCCTAGGTGTTTAATTTAAAAAAAAAGTGCCTGGCAAAAAGGAGCAAACTGTATTCTTCGTTTTTCCCCCATACCACTACTGAGCGATCGTCCATGAAACAAGAAATTTGGTGATTTAACCACAAATAGGTTTCATTTCATTTCAGATTATAGAGAAATCTTCTAGGTTTTTACATCGGGCTATTGTATGAAAAGTTATTTACTATTAGGAAGAAGATGCATTGACACCGATTAAGGCTAACAATATCTTAAATATATTGTTACATTGTTACATGAAATTAAGTATAAATTACATACTCCAGATAAAATTCGGGACCAAAATAAACTACAGATGGCATGGGAATATGAGTTGATTTATGAATGGTTTTAAGTCATCTTCTCAACTTTGGAAATGTTTTTGATAGAACTTTGGTTTAACGTTTATACGGTTGATAATCAAGTAAAAGTTCAAACGGGTTGAACTTAAGTGTGCAGAATTACCACACTAATTACAGAGAGTTGGACTATGTTTTTGTAAATTTGATGCTTTATTGTTCATTGTGGTATATTTTGTAATTATTTAATCAGTTAATTAATTTTATTGAAAATACTTCAAACGCGTCGTTCAACTGGGTGCTACAATTTTCTCCGTCATTAATTAAAAGTAGAAGCTGTAAGGTACGAAAAATTTAAATTAGTTAATGACCAAGTTACAAAGTCAATTTTGTCTGATTGGCATAATTTTGGATCTGGATGATTTCTAATTAACACTGATAAAAGTTTTCAAAACTATGGAATGTGTCGATATGAGAATGTTAGAATAAAATACTTAAATAATTAAAATATCATCTCAGTGCCTATGTGTATTTTGTGTTTAGTTTTACTGTACTAAGTTAACTTAGTATAAAGTTATAACTAATATTGCTACTTTATATTATCGATCTGGTTATTTACGTCTTTGT
Source organism: Dendroctonus ponderosae (assembly GCF_020466585.1). Taxonomy (NCBI): domain Eukaryota; kingdom Metazoa; phylum Arthropoda; class Insecta; order Coleoptera; family Curculionidae; genus Dendroctonus; species Dendroctonus ponderosae. The sequence continues at coordinate 4,929,284 of NW_026018508.1, forward strand.
TTCAATTGTTGCTTTTAATGGACACACTACCGGATTTGTTACGTTTATTGACGTCATTGAAAGTTAGTAACAATTGGTTGCTTGCTTTTGTCGGTTAGCCTTGAACAATTATAAAATTTAATCACTGTCGCATTAGACATACATTTTTCGAATTGTTGGGAAGGTACAATTTTTTATTCGTTATTTTTTCTATGTTTTATTATACAGGGTTTTTGATATTAGAGCGTCCATATGCAACAAAGTGTCTGTTTTTAAGGAAAATCACATTAACTAAAGTAATTATGTTACACACAAAAAGTATGTTGTTACGTTCTATACTTTTTGCGATCTATGGGCCAGGTGTCGAAAAGATATCATTTGAAACACTAAGTTATTAAAATTCATCTGTATTTTTTTCTAATATGCTGCTTTAAATTTTAAAGCAGCTAGAACTGTAAAATTAAAATATCAGAACGATTAAAACCTAATGAATTTAAATTATATCTTGAATAAATAACATAATTGCACATAAAGAGGATCTTTTCTAAAATTAACTGCCTCTACTTAACTGCATAACAACTACTGAGAAAATTTGAAATGTGCCTGCTAACTCAATTTTAAGGAATGTTGGAAACGTTACATTCGTGTCAAAGCTTTCTGAACTAAGCTTCGGTTTATTATTTTTGGCATTTTGATCGAAAAGCGTACAATATAACGGTACATTTTTCGGTTCAAAACTTGCGAAACAAAAATAAACCAAAACACGAAATTTCAAACGATATCAATCACTCAACACGTTTGATATACTGCTTCTTATTATTAGCATGATATGTGTTATTGGTATTAACATGGCTACAACAGTTATACCATTTCCTAAATTGTAATCATTAATTATGCGGAACCGGCCGTAATTTTCAGCTATTATCTCTCAAGTGATTCTGATACAGTTAGTTTAATTTGACCAGGAACAGTTGGACTTGACTAAGCCAGTGAAAAATATTGCTTAAAACAAACTGAAGACGAATTTTAGTCAATATCTATCTATCGTCGTAACACAACATTAGCTGGTCATATCGAGCAAGTAACAACATAAGTAATGTTATTATTCGCATTTAAGGCAGCTGATGGTAAAGCCGCAGCAATATGTAGTTAAGTACCGAAAGAAGTCACGATAAGTAGACGTTATTACTGTTTAAGTAGACGGATCACGCAAAGTAAATTATAATATCAGGTAGACATCCTAAGTCAATAGACTGTGTCTTACTGTTTAATCAGGCAGTGCATTTTTCATCTGTTTATCTGAGGCTGAACCATTGCATCGACTTTAAAACGACATTTTAGGATATGGGTGCAAAAAGAGTATATAATTGTTCTGTAGAAGCTCGCAAACATGAAGGACAGTAGCACAGTGGAGGAATATTATAAAAAAAACTTCCAGATTTACGGACAACATTTAATTATGTCTGCATTATGTAACATGTTAATGTTGATATTTAGCTGCTCCCATATACAGGGTGATTCAAGTTTCATCAGGTCAAAATAATCACCTATATATTTCAAAAATATGGAGATACAGAGCGTTGAAAAAAATGATAATGCAATTTATACAGGATGGTAGTTATCTACTTATTATATCCGCAATATGTCACGGAAAACAGGAATAAATTTAAATTTAAATGTGATTTTGATTACGTAGAATCTGATAGAAGGGAACAGTTGCAAAAGTTGAACTTAAAACGACATTTGAATTGAAAGTTTTTATTGCACTATTTAGTTTATCATTTTGACTTGAAATTGCGTATTGCCTAATCTTTTTTAATACAGAAATGTATTGTTTACGGATGGCGAGATCGAGCGTTCACTAATTGTTACTGTACTTAATAATCCGTATTTACAATAAGTGACTGTCCAAATGAAAAGTACCTACTTGATGATTTGAAAGTACTGAAAATTGCGAAGCCATCCCTTATCAAGGCGACAAACTTGAGAACTGAATGAATACTTGTTTCTCTAAAATAGGATAGTAATTAATATTCTAAAATAGAATATTTGAAATATTGTTTCATTTTTGCAGTTTCTATTTGCATATTTAATGTTAATTCTCATTTGCCTAATTTCGCTGTTGTTGAGTTCTTAGTGTTACTTTCAATAGTCAACAATCTTGCAAAGTTCCACGATTCGAAAATTTCCCAAGATCCGAGAAAAAATCACTGGTCAATTGTAAGGTTTTGGCATGTAAAGTACTAGTGAATAAAAATTTGCTTGAAACTAAAAAACTATGCAATACAAACTTTTGTGACGTTGATGCAGTTCGCGTGTAAGTAAATTATTGCAAATGTAGTGCATTGGAACGTTTACTTTCGCAGGCGATTTAATGAAAATTGTCAACATTCGGATAAGGCAAAATAAATGAGCCAATAAATCGTTTACCTAAAAAATAAGGAAATATTGTGGGATTAAGTGGACACTATCTTGTATAAAACACACTTAAATTAAACAAGGAAATATATGGGTTATTTAATTTTAAATTGATTAACGCATCGTTTTATGAGTTACATATTTCTTTCCATTTCACATTAGCTTATAAATGGTGACTAAATATCAATGAACTAAGAACGTTAATTTATTATAGAAAATAGCCCAATTTCGTGCTGACCTTTGGCAATCACCAGATCATGACAATCCAGATCAAATAAATTAGCTAAAAACATTTTAAATAAATATAAGGAAACAAAATCTTCAAATATTGGCGAGCACCCTGTATTTTTCGTTTACCACTTCGGTTTCAGCTTTAACTTCTTGAAACACAATCGTGGGATGCCTACAACATTTGCTGTTAAATTTGTCCGCAGCGCTTCTATTGTTTGCCGAGCTCCGTTCTAGGAATTTTTGCCAATTAGCCTTTATTTGTCTTTTATTTATCGTGTATATTACTCACGCTGATCTGATATATATGTTTCAAGACGCCTTCAAATAATTTATTATTACACCTATTTTCTTGTTCTTGTGTCTATCTTCCGTGGTACCAAGCAAGGTACCAGACCTTCAATATGTTTCCAATTTTTTTATAAAATATGAATTAAATCTTTACTGAATTTTCGGTTCTTAAAATAATAATGAAAATATTAAATTACTTCTCTTGTTATCGAAACACTAAATCGAACTTAATATTTTTTTTAAGACTAACGCGTGATGGACAATAAGCAAATGAACAGGATGAGGATACGAACAGGATCAGCGGAGATGCATAATGGAAAAATTGTAGAGGAACTAATTAGTTGTTGAAAGAGTGGCAAAAGTGTTTTTATGTAATTTAGCAAGCTCGTGCTTCAAATGTGACAGTGTGCTTTGGCTTGTGACTTCACTTCCGCCGGTCATTTCCTATCGGTTCAATTGTTATATACATATGTACATAAATCGCCGGTTGTCCACCAATGATACTGAAAGCGAGATTCTCTCTAACCCGTTCTACTGCATCGCTATTTTGCGGAGAATATTCAATTACGAATTACTTATACCATAAAATATTCAATATCAACCGGAAAAACATTAGATACTTGGAGCACGGGCATTTTAATGTTTAAACAGCAATCAATAAAAGTTTAGTCGGATTATTATTTTGTTACAGTAAATCAGCATAACTTCAAAACTATAAACAAACAACTGAACAAACGTTTCTAGTTTCACATTCCCAGAGAAGCGCATTTTTCCACGTTTTAATAGGAATTTTCATTATCGAGTTCTGCGAAACCGGTGCCATAAAACGTAACTTAATTCAATTATTGCTGTTATACTTGCTGTTTGTATTGTTTTTTGTTGTTGATGAGACAGTTTACGGTTATTTTTCACTTTAAACTCCGGAAAAATTTAAGTGTCCTAGTAGTAGATGCTCAGATCTGAATTATTAATGTTATATAAATTGAGAACAATTTAAATGGACTTTTAATTGCTTGCATATTAAATATTCAAGCAAATATTCACCTGAATAGTGAAAATTGCTGTAACTTCCAAATGAAAGTAAGGCTCTAACCAGAAAAAAATCTTTTGGCACGTGTTAGTATTGATTTAAAAAATTTGAGCAATGTAATCATTTGCTTTAGTTATGTAACCTCAGCGTGTTCAATTATGTTAAATAATTTAGTCCAATACATTCCAGTGCACATTTTAACGCCAGCGTGCTCCATAATAGTTTTCTACAAGCTTCATAGACTTACTTGTTAGTTTTTTTGCTTAACTGAGCGGGAAATGTATTTTTATTGTGGATTCAGCGCTTACCTTAAAATGGTATATTTTTATTGGTAGAAAACTAACATGCTCAGACAAATTGGACGTTGAAAATTTATCATTTTAAATAATCATTCAATGGCGGGAATCGTGGTTTTTAAATATTAAATAATTGGGATCGTAACAGAGTTATCAATTATCTTGCTAATGTTGAATAAAACCTTATACGGAAAAATTTCCTTTCATCGACCCCATTTTCAGTCGCCTGTAACCAATCCAATTATGGTGCCTTTTAAGTACAAATAAGTTAATTAGTTCCTATTCCAAACTTTATTAAATTGTCATGTGGGCTTTAGGAAATATTGATAAAAATTAATTCTAAAACGTTTATCTTTAACACCCACATACAGTTTTTGCTGCAATTATCACAGTAATTTTATAGGCGGTTTCGTTCGTTTTGCGTAGTCTTGAACTTGATGTGTATGTTAAAAGACCGATTCCAGTACAGAGATCGTCTAATTTTAATTTCATTGTGACTTTATTCATAAGCTTTTTATGGTCACATTTATGCCTGATAAGCAGCCGGAAATCGATAATAATAATCATTACGAAATATTAGTGATGTTATTGATCCGAACGTTTACTTTTGAAAATAATTACATTCGAAAAGAAGTACCCCAATCATGTGGGGCATATTAAGTAGTTTGTTTTTCCGGTCGATTTATACATAAATCAGCAGCACAGATTTGTAAGTTTTAACGAGGAAATCTGGTAATAATTGAATTCCATACTGGGCATGGAACAATAAAGCTGATAATAAAATGTTTAATGAAACTAAAAATGAAAACAAATTAACTTAGGTGAAGGCGTTTTACGTTCGTAAATGTAAAATTTATGTTTGTAAATTAAACTCTGTCTAGAAAAAATTGCAATTTTATTTCGCTCTTTGGAAGATATCAAAAAAGAAATCAAATATCTAATTGCCTATTAAAAAAATTATTTGCATAGATAGCTATTGACGATTTTACCTGTATATGGACGTCATGTTTAATAATACGTAATTTAATTAATCGGCTACATCAAACCTAGACCAAATCGACTGTACGAAACATAAAAAACTGAGAAGAACAAAACTGAAACTGGGAAATTGTTGTTTTTTTTA
>NW_026018508.1:4935331-4966887 GCF_020466585.1 Dendroctonus ponderosae
TCATCTAAAATATTTTCAAGGCGGTACCACTTCCGGTTATACCGGAAGTAGGTACTTAATCGCTGATTTTTAATGGAACACCCTGTATATTATTACATTTTTGGATTCTCGGTCGGATTCTTGGGGCATTTTGTTAAATAAACTGGGTACGAAATTTCAACCGTTGTGGAACAATATCCATTTTTTCAAAAAAATTGATAGGTGCAGGCTTGGAAATAATTCGTTGGTCCGCCCATTTAGGTCAATCAATTTGAATATAACTTTAACTTGTTGTAGCCAAAGGTGCCATTGATTGTAGCCAAGGTCTCCATGTGAAAAAAATGAGTTTTGCATCTCTTATAAAAAAGAAGTTATGCAAAATAAAACTTGACTGTCAAAAAAGGCATATTACCCAAAAAATTCAAATGGAAACCCCTATTTTTTTCTATTCAGATTCAGATGCAAGTTTATAAAAAGGTTTATGAGGCTAAACGTAACAGTTCCATAGTAATTGTAAACCCTTTTGATCATGAGCTTACGGGACACCCTGTATATATAACGTGGGTGATTCGATCGAGAAAAGCAATAAATCACCAGGCTTAGCTATGTAATTAACCTGAACTTTTGTCTATACTGCTCCCATGTGTATTTCCTACTTCCAGCGGAAACCACCTTGCGGATGACCGAATACGCATTATTCGCTGATAATAAAAAATATTTTATGGGGAAGTAATTCTCCCACGTAACCTAATGCCGATGGCTCCTGATAGCCACCCACCTAACTAGGGTAGAACCGGAAGAACTCCAGCCACCGTGTCGGAATTTAGAAGCGTGGAAACGACATTTTAGGTGGAAGCTGCAAAATGGATTTCAGGATGTTGCTGAAAAACCCTCACGGTTTTTTTAAATTTTCTATTTAAATACTTAATGGTTATGCAAGCCAAGCGAATTTTCCCATTGTTAAACAAATTTTCATTTTAAACCACTTGCGTCACAGTGTAATTGTGTAAAACAATGAAGCGCAAGACCTCTTCATGCATCATCATTTAAACGGTGATTCTTTTTCAAAGGTCACGGTTGTATTATACAGTAGTTTAACCGAACGAAACTTACAAAGCTAGAATTCCAGAAATAATCGAGCTTGAAATTCACTTTATATGTTTTTTTCAGTGCATATTTGTTTTTATTTCATTCTATCGTTTTTTTCAGGTATGTAATGAGTTTTTAAGCGACCTAAACGTTAGATGACGGGACAAACTGGAATGCGGGATCAAGTGCCGCATGATCGAAATAGTAAGTAGAGAAAGTAAACGTTTTTAAACAGTATTCAACAAAATGTGAAGGAACCACAGCTGATCAATTAAATCGGAAAAATTTTGGACTGGGTTTGATTGATTCCCATTTTGTCTAATTCGAATTTTTTCAAAGATGACAGAAAATCGAACAGCCTAGATGGAGAAATACCATTTTTTTAACATTGCAAAAAAGTATGTATATTGAAAAAAGCCTTACTGAAGCCAGAAAATGTAAAATGTTTTATCTGAAATATATTTGACCGATAATATACACATTTTTGTTGACTGTTTTCGTTTTGAAAGCCAACTGGACATCTCCTAACTGTATAAGCAATTTTTAAGACATGATCGAACCTCATCAGTCGATTGCTTCATTTGTGTGAATTTAGTAGTAAACTATAAGAAAAACTCCTGCTTGTATTATTTTTAGAACTTTGCAAGCTCTATTAATAGATAATAAAACAAATAAACTGCTCAACAAAATGAAGGGTACACGGTCAAATTTACCCTAATTTTGGAACTCGATAACTTCTGAATGCTGCGCTGGTTTTGATTTCTCTTTGAAGAGGCAACTAGCGCAACTCCTTTTCCGCCCGTCGGTGTTTTCTGCAAGAATTAAGAACTTTCGACAGTTTCTACAGAGTACATAATGAAACAGTGCAAAATTTTCGAAAGTTTGGCATAGTCCCAGGCGAACAAAAACACGATTTTTGAGGATTTCAACGACAAGGACATAAAAATAACCTTAAGAAACTTAATATTATTTACGGGGTGGTCTCAAAAAATCTACCTTTTGGGCCTGAAGTGATCACATTTTTGTTCTTGGGCAGATTTTCGAAATCTCCAGCTGTTGTTGAGGCTTAAACTTTATAGCCGACTGAAGGCAAAAATTTCTTATACAGGGTTGCATCGAACCTGTCTCAAATTGGTACAGCTCCAAAAACCTGAGATTCCTAAAGACCTAATATAAAAGTAAAGTTTTCTTTCAATTCAAATAATCCGTCCATTGATACAACCCTGTACATACAATTTTTAAAAGTTGATTTTTTACATCACCCTGTAAATAAAAGTGATAGGCGAAAAACTGTAAAGTTCCTCATTTAAAAAATTAGTTTATGTTTATGCATTTCGAGTAGAAATCCCAAACCTAGTTTTTGGAAACTATCAGTATGCCGAACTTTCAAAAATTTTGCACTGTTTCAGTTTCAATCCTGTAGAAACTTTATCTGTACTACTTAATTCCAGCAAAAACACGAACTAACACCAAAATAGTTTCACCGTTTTTAGATCGCAGGCATCAATCAAAGTTGATTCCATTCCAAAGTTGGGGAAAATTTGGCTGTGAGTTGTGAAACGTTCATTTAGTCATAGATTTTGATGTGCGAGGATTTTGATACCAAGTGATTAAACTTATTAATTTATTAGAATTAAACTTTTAATTTCATAAGCTATTAAAAAAGTAAGAAGTAATCCATATATACAGTGAGTCCCAGAAGGAATGCCTATATTTATTTAAAATTCAGCGGATTGTTTTTTGGAATAAAGCTAGGACTCGACAATTATTATTTGTAAATGCGATTTTTTATGCCAAATTTATTAATACAGTGTGCCCCAAAAATAAGTTACTTCCAAAAGAGTTCTTCAACTTAGAACTCAATGGAGAAGAAAATTCAGATCGATTTTGGAAACAGTTTAGTCGCTTTAGATCGTTAATTTTTTAGTAAAAAATTAATCACATTCATGGAGTTAATGCTCTTGGATTTACCACCGTAAATGTTGCCATTACTAAGAAGCAGGTAATAGGAAATTAAACCAGAAAGATTTGACCTCCTGTCGATATTTTTCTCATGCTGGGCATTCCAAGTATTTGCTGACAAACAATCATTTCCCAGTCTAGAACGCATATAAACATTTTTCGATATCTTGATGCATGTTGCACTTTGATACCCGTTTCTCAATGATACGGTCCACACAAATTGCTATCTTTCATCAGATTTGAGGCAATTCTTGCGCAACACACATACAATAATAATCGATTATCTGAGTTGTTTCTCGTAATTTGAAGAATGTACCGCTGAAAGCTTGTTTTTATTAAGCTAATTAGCTTTAATTTTATTAAGTTAAAGGCATCATTGATTTTCTGATCTTTAATAATCTGCAATCTTCATCCACTTCATTTACTTCATACAGAGTCGCGACTGGCTTAATATCCTGTTTGGAACAGGATATAGTTTTTTCAATTTAATCTCGTTGCCAAATCAACTTTTGCGGAATTCCATTGCATCATTTCGCTTTGCTTAAATAATGACATTAGCCTTTAAAAACTCTTTGCGACAGAATAATTAGCAAATTTGTGTAGTGTGTATTTCGGTATTTTTACACCTCACACCTCATGAATTTTCTACGTATTGGCTGTTGTTCAGAGAACCGACGCTCCCATTATGTTTAAAGTAGCTAGTTTAGAGACATTAATATAATGACAACGTTTACACCGATTAATACATTATACATTAAATATAAATTAATAGATATCAATACAATAAAATGAACAGGGCAGATAAAGACTGAAGAAATATTGAAAGAAAAACTGAGTTTAGAAGATTTGCTTTTTGAAGAAAAATCAACAGATAAAATAAGAATCTGAAGAGAGAAGATCACTGTTTCTATCTGAAAGAACTGAGGATGCTGATAGCAAAGGGCCAGAAAAACAACAAGACCAAGAAAACTCAAATGAAGCAAGTCAACAACCTAAGAATGAGAGGCAAATTATTCAGTGTCGTAACGGAGAAACCCCAAATAAATTGTGCCTGTATATCTGTAGCAATGATGAACCAAAAAAAATACCAAATTACCAAACAGTTGAATTACCAAAATCGCAGCCAACCAGAAAACAAACTTAACACAAATAAACAAAGAAAATTGTATCCTGGATAACCAAGTCCATCTATCTATATCTAGAATATAGTCAAACAAACTAAATAAGGGATAGATAAAATTTCTTCAAAATTCACTACAGTTGTTTGTTATTGCAAAAAAAAATGATCTTATCTCACAAGGCTTGGACATTTTCTTAGACAATTTTAAATGTTCACTAGACCTACATAACATTTCGACAATTTTGTGTCCCCTTTAGAAAACAGTCTATTAGCTTAATTAATACAATCAGAGAACGTGTTGGTTAAAAGCAAATAAAATATAATTGAATATTTATTATTTAATATCTGGACGTGAGTCTCTGTGTATAGGGACGTGGACATAAATAACTTAAACTTCATTTATTCTACTTAATCAATAATTCCGCTTCTAACAAGCCTGAGCAATCTTTCTACATAAAAGTTCGGTGACGGATATACAAAATTGTTATTCAAATGCTAGAACCCGATTAAAATGTTCATACATTCGAATATTCTTAGAAAACAGATGTAAATGTAAAATATACTTGTTAAAAAATTATATTAATGCCTGCATAAAACACTTTCTGTGTAAAAAATGCTAGTAAACAGTATGCTCTGAACTGCATACAAAAATACATCAAGTAAATCTCGGCGGTCATTTCTTTCATCTATTATTACATACGACATACCTAGACATAACGACCAACTTGAACGTGAAAATTAATTAGAATTAGACTTTCTGATTAATCTTTTGAATAGATGCTTGCGACATAGCAACAACGGTTCCAAGAACATAATATTGTTGCAATTTGTTATTACCTAGAAGTAAAACATACGTGTTTATGATTATTGGGAATTTTTCCCGACGTAACAAAATTGGACTTGATTATAATGATCCCTAATTAATAATTGTCTGGTTTATGGACAAATTAGGTAAATTTCCATATAAGGATCTGACGAATAAAAACACTTTATTGGAAAAAGAAGTTGTTAATATTCTAGCTTTAATTGCTTCCGTTAATGGTATTTATATTTATAAACATTGTAATCACTCTGTTGCAAGAATTATTATTTTTCAGCCATTTGACTAAAGCCGACCACATTAAAAGACCCAATTTGATTAGAAGTTAAATCACGCATTTAATAGCGTAATTTTGTTTATACATTTATACGTGGCTTACTTGCTGGTGAGTATACCAAATTGGCACTTATCTTTTAAACTAGGAGCCAAAGGTTATCGACGCTTTAATAGTGCTATAGAATATTTTGCTTATCTGTATATATTGTTCACTTGTAAGTATCGTAATAAATTGTAGTTTGTGGCGTCAGTGTGGTAAATTAATTAGCTTTAAAATCATTAATCAGGGACAATGCTATAATATATCAAAAATGTAATCAGGAAGTAAAGTCCCATTTAATATTCAATTACTCAAGTACAGCAGATTTCCAAGAAAATTTATATTTGTAACCATAAACACGGTTTCATAAGTTTGGGCAACTTGTTTTGTAATCATATAATATAAAGCTGGTGAAAAATGCAAATTTTGTTCCTTCAATTCTTAGTTCAATTCATATCCCTACCTAATGTGCAAGCTAAAAACCATCACCATCCGTTGCAATAATAAAACTGAGTGAGGAAACTTGAAATAGATAAGTAAACTAATGGACGAGGATCGGAATGACGAGTTAATATAAAAAAAATAAGTAATGTTAGGAAAAATAGACAGACCAGTTCCAAGATTTCAGATTAAAGAGAACAAAATTAAGATCTAAAATATACGAAACGAATACAAACGAATCGTTTGAAGGATATTTAAATAAATCAACAAACTTAGAAAATACTGAATAATCTTGTGATGAATGTTGAAATATTCTAGATTTGAGAAATCCGTTTTATCTATGTAATTAAATGAAATATACACAATGAACTCAATCGAATAAGGAACTAGATGTTTAACATTTAAATACAGATAGAGCGAAATTAGAAAATGCACTTGGCAATCAACATCAAGCTTGCATGGGTTTGGTCTAGAATCAACTAGAAGATATTAACTAATAACCAGAATAAAACAGTAAAATAATCTCGGACTGTTTTTAATTAGATTTCCGTATCTATCAACTCATATGTCTAAAAATCTGAAATTTTGGACCTGCTTTACTTGCACACTATAAGTAGAACTAATTATAAAGGCCTTCTTTTTCATTATCTAGTGAAGCTATTTCCTATAAATAGCAGCATGTTAGACGAAAAATCTCAAAATTCTACAAGGAATTTAAATATGCAACAATTCCACTCAAAATAGCAAAATTGAAAGCCAGAAAACGTTTTTAAACAATCCGGAAATGTTTAAGTTATCTTTAGCTGATTTATTTTCCTTAATCTCATAACTTTTGTATTTAAACCATACCTAATTTAAACAGTTATCGAATCTGTTAAACATGTAATGTACCTTGTCTCTCCTCGAGTTTACTTGTTTGCAAAACCAAGACCAGATTCGCTCACCATTAGCTACTACTTCTTTGTAACTGCAGAAGAAACGAAACAAAATACTCAAATTACTACAAAGTTGAGGTTTCGAAAATATTGGACTTTTTAATAATTAGGTATTTTATTAATTGAAGGTATCAATTAAATGTAAAAGTCCGGTCAAATTCAGTTAATGCGTTGTATGATTTGAATTGAAGTTCGTTTTTCAAATTTATTTAGCATCCTGCACTTCGGAAACTAAACGTTTTTGATTATATATTTGTAAGTCCATAGGGACTTATTTCATGCATTGACGGAGTGATGTGATATCTAAATTTATAAATAAAATCATATAATCAAAATATTCCTCAAAAGCAACCATTACATGGCTAGCAAAATATAGAGACATTGAGACTCGTGAGTAAAATACTTTTTCTGTGTAATGTTTGAGCTATTTTATTAAAATTAATTGTAATTAATGCTATATATGTTCAAAGTTTGGTTCTTATCGAATCCGTTTGCTGTCTAACAAGAAGAACATATTGAATACTCTTCGGCGCAAAATGGTACTCAATTCATATATGAACTATAGTTGATGAAAGTGAACAAAATGTATTTGACGGAAATTACACGTATGTCTTCATTCCAGTAAATGACTTAAAAAAATTTTAAAATTATTATTGCTGTTTTATTAAACTGACTTCATATTAGTATGTATGTATATGAAATTGAATTTTTAATCAGGTTTATTTGCCAATCAAACGTCCTATCGATAGTCTTCAAGAATATTAATTATATGCATAAAACACACATTTCAATAAATTTAAATTGTAAAGAAAATAGTGTGACCTGTAAACAAATAAGCAATAATTCTAAACTCCTCGCCCCCTAATTAGTACTCAACGCAGTCTCCTTTAAAACTCTTATTCCGGTCTTTAAAACTCTGTGAGTTTTCGATGCGAAAAAATTCACATTTCACCTTTAATTATGCAGAAAAATCCAAAGCACTAGAGTGCATTAGCAAAGCCATTTTCCTGTGGGTGGCTACAATTTTTTGAAAATAATTCTGGTAAATTTATGCAGCTATTTCTACCACACCATGTATCTTATTTGCGCGCTTAAATATAATACTTTTCACATATGCAAGACAGCAATTAACGTTTTTTATATCCACTTGAATAAAAATCGCTTTTACGCAATCAAATGTGCATAATTAAGAATAACTTTACGCAACTATTTCTCCTGTTGGCACTCAGCCAACAGGAATAATATCTGGTAAATTGTCATCAAACTGATTGTGTCGTTATAAATGATAACTAAGCTGACGTTAAATAATGAATGATTCTGAAGTGAGAAGTTACCGAACGACTGCAACCTCTCATGGGCCAAACCTGATTTTCCAAGAAGTCATCCCACTCACCCTCTTAATTCTATTGTATATCGTTGTTCTTTCGTGACAGACAAAATGTAGGCAATAAAAGACCTTAGAGAGAAGTGTTTCTTTTGGGCTTCAGAAACTGAAGGAAGTTTTGTGTTACAGTGGGGCTTCCGTTATTTCAATTGTTCGTTTGAACATCGTCAAGAAACATATAATAGATACGTAGGTCCAGTGAACTTAAATCGCTTTCAGATCATTTAACTAACACACAGTATACAATAATTTCATAATTAATCGATAATTAAGTAAACCTTCGGCGATTACATTCCATGGAAATCCCAGTGGTGACGTTATCTGCAATGAATTTCAAATTTTCTTTGAATCGGTTGTGTCATTTAACGATACACCATTGAAGGTTTTTTTTTATTTTGAGAATTTGAAATGGCATTTGTATTGCACAATCGCCAAGATTAGTGTGTAATTGGTGTGATAATCTTGAACAATAAAAAGCTTCATTGAAATTACAACAATACACGCATACGGATTTGGAATTGATTGCGATTTTTTTGGTGTAAATTGAAAGTTGCAGGTTCCTTCTGAAACGCTTTTAAATTGCATGAAAAGTTGAATAAAAATTTGCATCATTTTACCAATAATGGAATGAGTTGATTGGCTCCAAAAAGTTGAAATCAAGTCCAAAGCCTTCAAAACCCGTGGTTGAATGGTTAAAAAAATTATTCACATAAAAGTTGATCGTTTGTTCCAAGGAAGACTCAGGGGTGGGGTGGAAGAAAACTTTCAAGTCTTAAATGTACGACCCATTTACATTTTACACTATCAAAAAGTTAACTTTTCTTTTAAAATTTTGTAACAAGAAAAATTCATATTTTCATCGCGCGGATTTGCTTTGCAATCTGCACTTCAACTAGCATATAATTTTGCATATTTCCGTTAATTTAATCAAATTATGCAAATTGAGTTTACTATAAAAAATTCCTATTAAGACTTTGAAAATAAAATATCTAATATTGAAAAAGTAACTGCTAAAATCCAAAAAACAATGTTGACTTTTTTTACTTAAAAAATTTCGAAAATGTTGAGCTTGATATGGGAAAATCAAATTACAATCGAAAAATAGCAATCACTAACCAAAACTAACCTAATGGACCAGTTTCAAATTATGATTAACGCAACGAAGTGAACGAAGCAAACCATGTGGATCTAATTCAGCAAATAGAACTGAAAGTGGAAAATGTGGCAAAAAAAGATGCCAAGCAAGAAAAATGATTATCACTTCCATTTTCTAAGAAAATGTGATTTTTGAGTTTTATTATTAAATAATATATAAATCTGAGATTTACAAACCTATACAAACGATATCACGAAAGTATATTTAAGTAAAATCTTGAATTAAATCCAGTGAAATAGAAGATACTAAGCGCAGCGCAAAAAGTTACAATAAGACAACTCCGTTTTTCTATGGATGTTACATTAACTAAATAATGCACAATGGAAGAAATAGAGAACAAAATTTTCCATCTAGCAAAGAGTGAATGGAAACCAACGACATACTCCCCCATGGAATTTTAGCAGAAATTAATCAAAACATAATTCTGAGAAAATGAATCAGAATAAAATACATAAGACAATGACTGAAAGAAAAATTTAAAAAGTAGACAATTCTTTTGGAAATTCTATTTTCTAAATTGGAATGTCCTTTCAAAGAATTAAACGGTACTTGACTTACTGTGTAAAAGCATCAAACTGTACAAATTTTCTTCTCACCAGTGAATCGTTTCGTATGATAATTTAATTTTTTTATGTTCAGTCCAGAATTTTGTTTAGTGTTGCACGGCGTTTATTTAATATAATGTTGTAGTTTTTTTTAAATAAAAATAAAATGTAAATACTACTACTTAATAACAAGAAAATAAACAATATATTGTTACGCTATCTGTGTGCTCTATTCGGCGTCACGATTCAATTTGAGGCGGAAAGTTTTTTATTTCGCTTAATGATTTCTAAACTTTCTTTGTATCGATCTTTATTAAGACTTAATTACGAAGTTTTTGGGTTTTTCTTCAGCTTTTTCCTAATAATGTAATTTGGTTGTTTTTTTTATTGGACAGTTTAAGTGGATTTAGGGTAAAATTGTCCCCTTGTGGAATTTTTACAATATGCCAAATTAACTAGCCATTTAATTGGGGTTTGCTTTTGTGTTATACTTGTCGGTGAATAATTTAAAAAAGTGTTAATTTCAAGCGCAATTTTATGATAAAATTGTAAAAATGGACCATAAGCTACAATTCGCGGAAAAATGTATTCCATACTTCAGATATAAATTGTTTCGATTATTATTAGATATAAATTGTAGATAAACAGATTTCTTTGTTATCTCAAGCTTATTTTAAAAAATTTGAAATGATTTGCCGATTTTTTATTTCGCCGATATAAATAGAGTTTTTTGACAAATTTAACCATTTGTTTTAGACGTGGTTTGTTCGGATATTTTTTTCTAAATTGTACAAAAGTTTCACTTGCCTCACTGTTATATAATACACAGTATTCCACTAAGAAACATAAAAAACTCGAAACAGCTTTTCAAAGAAAACTCTTGAAATGTCTCAATTTTCTTCCATAGCTTTATAGTAGAAGAGTGCAACTAAATATCGGTCTAACTATCAAAACACAAAATTGAATGTGATTTAGTTATTTTCATACCAGTTAAGCATACTTAAGTACATAAAAAATAAAGTAAAGAACGGTCTAAATTGGCATGAGGAATCACATTATGATGTACCTAAGTGTTATTAATTTAATTAATAACACATACTTAGAAAATTTGCTGCTTACTCCATCCTAAGCACTAGCGTTATACTAATAAGTTCTTCAAAAACGCTTTTTTTTAGCTGGTGCAATCGTTGTAACCAAAGATTTGGGACATATTAAGTATTGGTATGCCGCTTATTCTTTTTTAAATTGGAAAGAGTCACGATCGCTTCAAAAAAATCAATGTCCACACACAATAGCACTTTTAAATGATTAATTCGAATTTATAAGTTTTAGTACTTAGATTTTAATCTGTTTAACTCTTCAGTTATATTACATTTCGTACTTTTGAAACTTTTGCTCAGAATTAAAAAAAATACTTTGAACGGCAACCACTGAATTAACAGCAACGCCTAATAAAGCTCAACAAAGTAGATAATTGTGCTTTTCCATATGTATGAAAGTATATAAATTTAACCAACAACACTTGCTTTTCAGTTGAAATACATCAAAGATTCGATAATTTGCATAAAAACAAAACAATGTATTAAGTCTTAATGAAGATATATGCACAGAGTGGATTTCTTGAATTTATGCACAGACCGCGTCCTTTTCTGACAAGATTTTATCTGAGGGCAGAAGCAGAAGAAACAGGCCGACGTAAATAATGTTAGCCACGCATGGGATATCAAGCAAATGAATTTGGCGAATTGAGTCTGGTTGTTCTGTGTGATTTACACAAATTAAGTATTTATAATTTTATCAAACCAAGACACCGGGGAAGCGTCAGCATATTTACCAAAGTCTGCACAAATGCACAATATTCATCTTGCATTTCTTAAAAGATCAGCTATTTCAAAATAGATCCCGACTTGACAAGACCATGCAATTTAACATGTCGCTCTAAATTCCTTCGGAAAACCTGCATATGGTTTACATCACTTGGTGTTGGTATGGCGTAAACTATTTCTATGCCATAACGTATGGGAAATTCGTTCTCGTTTTAATAATTCAAACAATATACTAACAGATAATTTCCGTCCGGCGCAAGGAAATTACACCAATTGCCAATCAAAACCAGTTCAAAGGCAGTAAACGGTGATAAATTTAACATAACATAACATATCAGAAAACAGTTAATTTCGTTACGTAAGTCGTTGGAATTCGATGAGAAGCTCGTTGGTGGAGAGAGTAACTTCCATAGCCCGGAGCAAGGTAAAAAGAGAGGCCGCCCATAGTAAATCTTCCGTTGGCTATTTAATTGCATGAGTTCCGAAGATCTCATCTGAGTTGATTAACTCGTTAATTATGCTTATGTATCAAACTGGAGATGATGGATTTAGTGTGCTAAGCATCTTAATACATTTTTGTTTCACCTCCTGTCGGCAGCAGAACAATGAAATTATGTGTTACATTAGACGGTGTATACTATCAATAACTTTTAACATTATTTAATTAGGTTGATTTCGTCTATAATGGAACTAAATGAAAGTATGTGTGATTGGTGCAAATTATTTACAATTTTCTTACTTTGTTTGAGTTACTAAATATATGAGTAGTTTTTATTTCACTTTGCTTATTACCAAATAATAGTGAGACACCGTATCATTTGTGCTAAGATCATCAGAATTTAAGTATGAAGGAACCCACAGCAAACATAACAATCATGTCGCAGTTCACATTGTATTATTTTGAATGAAAATTAATTTATAAACTGGCTATGACTGAAAATAATCGACAAAATTGTAGTGAGGAAAATGGTTTTTTTCAAATACCTACAACATTGCATCAAGTGTAAAATTTCCACTGAGGCAATGAGCTGGTGTTAGAGCTATTCGAAGAAGTCGCTTCTGAATAAATTTACACTAAATATTTATTTAACATAAAGTCTTTTTGACCGGTTTTACCCGAATTAGCTGCACTTGTTCGTTAAGCAAGTTTAATGGAAGATCATCGTGGGTAAGCTTTATAGCTTTATCTTATCGTTTTTGGTTTTACTGCTTGATTTTAATATGAAGTTGAATTATTCCCTAACTGGGGAAAAATTAATTAAATCAAAGGCAATCAAGTTTTTGTGTGAGTTAGATCGGACACGACGATTAGTATTTTAAATTGCGTACTTTTTGATGAAAGAAAATTCTAAGCAGCGGGTTCCAAATTTGTCATCGTCCTGTAAATTACGTTCTTTATTTAGTTGTCGAATATTATTTCATTATGAAAATTACATGTAATCCAATCTGGATAGGAAAACAATGGTTATCCAAAAAAGTTTATTCAAACATAAAATTTCTTTGATTTTTAAACTGCGATCCAGGCAAATCTAAACGACTACAAACAATTTTCACATTATATCGCCTATGTTGAGATAGAAAAGAGAATTTGACGAAAATTCGAGTATTTTGATTCCGATTCTTTCTGAATATGACACTTTTGAAATGGAGTTGAAAATATCCATTAACACAGAAGAAATACATGATGTTTTGTTCACTAGAAGCACTGTTGAACAGGACGTGTAAAACGGCACACAAATTTGAACAATTAAAAATAATTTAGAAACAATAATTTTTGTGAATTTTTTTAACAAAGTTTGACGTAATACACTCAATAAAAAAGAAATATTAAAGGCAATAATACTGGTGATCTGCTAAGTACTTATTTAAACGTTTTAAAACTGTTTGGTCCGCAAGTCGTTATTCATTTCATATATGTACATAATTGCTGTGGTTTCTTTCATTCCTGAAAGCGGAAAAATTTTGTATTTAAACGTATACAAAAGTTGCCGGTATTCGTTAAACCCCTCCGATAAACTAGACAAAACGATGAACACTACATTGTCTAAACTGTAGAAAATATGTATCAAATAAAAGAAGAGAACGAGAGCGTTTTTTGACTTTCTTCGTTAGAGAGCGTTTTGTTTTTTCTTAATAAAAATGTTACTTTACTTTTAATAAAAATATGGAAATACCATATTTCCTGGAACGTAAAAGAAAATTCTGAATATTTAATGACTCTTCTCTAACTCTAACTTTAATGACAGGAAAGGAAGTAGCAATAAAATTACCGAACAAGCCGGAAAGTATTCATAACATGTTTAATTAATGCATTAAGTAAACTAGTTGATCAAACGGAAAAATAAGTTTAATGGATATTTAGTATAATGCATATTTTCGAAGTTGATCTATTCCTAGCCGTTTCAAGTAAAACTGTCCAAACATCAACAAAAAAGTGGTTTATTGGTTTATATTTATATATAATATACATAAGATGTTGGAAAACTCAGCTGGACACTTAGTTTACAAGTGTGCAAATTGACGATTTTGTAAGTGTACAAACTATTTGCATATATGTATATTAAAGGCGTTTATAACAAAAAATGAGGAATAACAACACGATTTTGCAAATTACACATTTTAAAGTACATCAGATCAATTTTTCCTAATAATCCAATGAAAAGCGAAGTGCACTTTCGACGAAATATGAATAGATATACGATGAAATATGAAACAGAAGTCAGTAACTCAACAAAAGCATGTCAAGCACAAAAAAATACATGACAATAAATGTGCGATGCATATCTTATTGCATTTATGTGCTTTTAGGGATCATGTTCTGCTTGCTAGTTTCGTTTTACAACTGCTCGTTACGGGATCCCAGCTCGACTTGAATAAATGTTTCTACTTCTACCAAGTACTAATTATCAAACACGATTTTATCGATAATTTAATTACAAATAGCCAGCCACTGCACTACCGTAGAATTAAACCAATTTATTACTGAGGTATTTGCTAAATTGCACCGCACCACTTATTTATATTATCAGGCACCCTTATTGACTATGGGGGTCGTAAAATTAATATGAAAATTACGGGGTGCGGCAGTAAACGCAAACTGCATTAAGGATACAGCATTTTTCCTAACGCTTGAAAGACCCTTCGCGAAAACAAAGGTGTGGTCGTTAGGTAAATTGAAATCAATGTTTCACGTTTAAATTCATATTTACGGAAATTCGGAAAATTGCAACGTAAAAGTAAAAAGTTTATCGAGTTTTGTTTCTTTTTGCTAAAATATAACTGGATGGCGTAAACTAGGTTTGTTCAGAATAAAAATATAAAAAGACTGTGCGTAATAATCGACGAGAGAAAGAAGCAAATTTACTTAAAAAAGAAGGATTTCAAGAAGGAGAATGGTATGGTATAAATCGAATAATAAATTGCCAAGACCAAAACAATGAAACACAAGTCTGTATTAATCAAACGCGAGGAAACTACGCACATGAGATGTTTGCAAACGCAAAACAGTTTTATTCTTACATTACGCAAAACCTTAAATCACAGCTCAGAACTTTTAAGCTGGTTGATAAAACAACAATACAATTACATTCCTTCTGACTGAGTTTTAATCGACGGAATGTTTGCTACAAAAACAACGTATCGTCATTATTAAACTTGCTCTAAGTAACGAGTAACGAGCGGCCAGATTTTTCGTTTCAAACTTACCCCAGATGAGAAATAAATCAAATTGCATTAATTCCAGAAAAACTGGAAAATGCCATAAAAGATCTGGGATTAATAATATAAAGTTCGTTCAATATTTATAAGGGTTTAAGCAAATGGGCAGGAAGAAAAGTTCTTTAGTAGATTGTTTTTATATTCAACTAATATCTGATTAGCAAAATTGACGCTCTAAAACAACAGTTGTGAAAGTGATTGGTGTTAACAAAATTAGATGGCGGCTTGGAAAAATGCATTCACTCCTGGTCTGGATAGAGGACCAGTAACCGATCGACAGAGAATAAAAAAACTTAAAAACATAATAAACTCTTTGAACAAAAGAAAGTATTAATATTTTAACTAATAATTGTCTTTAAGAGTGGCTTAAAAGATTATAAAAAACATGATGTGTTTCAAACTAGACTTGCCCTTTATAGTGCTACTAAACTTAGGGTTTTTCAGCTTACGTTGAAGATGTTTTGAATCTATTAATCAGATAATCGATCATCTATGTGAACTTGCTGTTCGAAAAAGAGTTAGGATTTATGTTCCTAAACAAGCATATTCAAACTGTTTTTAAAACTGTCACAAATGTAGTAAAATTAACCAAAAGTTTAGATGAGAGGTTTTTAATGCTTAATAATGAGAGATTTTTAATATTTAATACAAAGAAAATCGAATTTCCAGCCCAGCTAGTTTATGAATGTTAATCTGGGAGCGGCTAATTCAAATCGCTTTTTTAAAATTTCAGAGCTAATTAGGAATTTAATTAAACTTAGGATTCAGGCGTTTAATCAATCAATGTGCCCTGATAGGAAAATATTACCAAAAATATTTTAATTTCATACCTAATTTAAAGGCTGCTATAACACACACGAAAATAAATTCACAAGGAAAAAATCAGATTTGAGGTAAGTATGTAAATATTGTTGTTATATCCAAAACAGTTATTGTTTGTACGCAAATGGTCTCAACAATCAAGCGAAAAAATCTCGGCTGTAATAACAAAGCCTTCCTCAAAATATAAACAGATGTTCAGCGACTTTGTAAGGCTGAAAGTGATACTTGACCATAATGCGTCGTACAATAATAGTAAATATTGGTGCCCACATGAAAGAGCAGAGAACTTGTTTGCATATGTGTACACCGATTTTTTCATCTGAAATGGGGACAGAACTAAGAAAACACTCTTAGTAAGCAGGCAAGACCAAACTTAAGTGGCATAACTTTACTACACTGTTTACAAAATTGGTACAAATCTTATGATAATTTGGACCCTCAATCGCACTGTACTCCAGCTTATTCCAGGAATTATTCGAGACTGTAACATTGTTAATATTTTATTGAAATGAAATGTTTTTCACTTGTTAGAAGCTTATTTATTCGGGTTGATTGATATTATTTTACCTCTAGTTTATTACACACAGCAAAAAACGGCAATTTCATAGCAAGTGTTGAATAACCATGGTTTTTCACAACAGAGAAAGCCGTTTGTTTAGTGCTATATTTCCAGAGGTTTTTAAATAAAAACTACATTTTATGAAGAAAAAGATGCGCTTCCCGCAAAACGATACTAAAAAGCCAGAAGTATTCGAACTATTTTAAGTTGCAAGAAACAACTAAATAGTAGATTTCAAAGTCAAATTGCTAAGTTTAATTATTTTTAATTTTAAGCATAAATTTAATTACAGCTTTTGACTAAAAATAGCTATAGAAAACATAAGCCTTTTAAAATATGCTTACAAATGTCAGAGACTTAAAAGTTAAATACAAATTTATTCGACTGCTATCCCCCCCAAATCTATGTTGAATCAACGCTCATAAATCAGCTATGAAAATTACTAAATGTGAACAAAAGTTCAGTTGTTTATCTGAAAGATTCCCCTTTGTAAACTTAGCTAATAACACTGGACTTCTATTTTTAAAATTTTGAAGATGCCATTTTTTTAACACGATAATTAAGCATACGGGAAAGGAACATGAAATAAAAATGGACATTCAAAAATGACTTGAAGTCATTAAACATTCCTAATTAAAATTATTTTTTTGCATTGCTGCAAACAATTTTATAAGAAGTTATGGATTAAAACAGCATTTTCAACTGATTGTTAAAATATGCATCCACGTTTCTCAGCAAATTTATTTCAAAACACATAATTTCACGTGCAGGAAGGAAAACGTATTATAACTGCATTTTCTATTGTAGTAACAAAAATGTATTTTTTTCAGTTTGCTTCCTAGTTACATTTTCTCTCTGGTAAAACTTATTAGGACGATCTTCTTTTCATTAAATTTTAATTTTTTTCTGGAAAAACTTCAAACTATTATTTCATCTTTCTTGCCTGTGTGTCTCAGCAACTAGTGTAAGTGCAAAAAAATTTGTTATACAGATTTTTTTGGAAACATTCTGGTTTAGAAAAGTTCAACTTATTTACTTAACTTGTGAACTTCTTGGACATTAAGGTATATTGGCCCTTCTTTGATGCAACACTATTTTTAACGTGCACTAATTTAACTTCTTCAACGCGTTTAAGTGTAAAGTTAGGTCACTGGTACTAGGTAATGTCTACAGCTTTGATGGATTTTTAATTGTGATTTTGCGTAATGACCCTTTGTTGAAATACATTCCTTAGTACCTGCTACATTAAGAAACTTTATCGTTATTTAATATAAAATTGCATCATGTGCAAGCAAAGTTTCAGCAATCTTGTCTTTTTCTTTGTCAACAGTTCTTCACTCATTGTACCTACTTTCATTTAGCTACAGTATCAATCGGTTGGTACCTCATTAGTCGGATGATACAGTTACTGCAAAGTGCAGACGAATGCCGAGATCAACCCAAGAAAAAAAAGGAAAAAGTCAAAATCATTCACAGTTATAAGATGACTGGAATAAATTCTGAGAGTCATTCTCTTCAAGACCATTAAGTTGGCAGGAATTTGTCATTAACCATATTATGAATTTAAATGTATTTATTGTTGTTTGACATCCATTTATGAATTGAGGAGCTTTGTGATTGATGAACAACTATTCACATGAATGCTTGCCAAAGTGAAATTTCCCATTCTTTATGGGCTTTATATTTAAATAGGGCCTTTGATCAATTTACCCCGTAAAACAATGAACAGGAATACATCAGAAGAAAGAGGCAATTGGCCTATAAAAATCAATTGGCGACGCCGACAGTCACCGCCATCTAAGTAAAGGTTCAATTAAAAAAGTAGCAGTATTTGAACTTCCTGCCCATCACGACCAATAAATTAATTTAATTTTAATTATAGAAAAAGTCAGGCATGTTAACTGGGCGCTATGAATGCATCCTGTTTCCTGTAAAATAACCCGTTGATGCGCTTTATATTGAAAGTAATTTTGACCGATATGTTGCAGGAAAATAGTGCGTGACTGATGATTTATCAGCATTTTCCTTCTTTGTCAAATGGCAGTGGAAAGTTGTTCATCTATCTTGGATTGCTTGAAATAGAAAAAAATACATTTCAAAGTCATTAAAGGTAGTAGAGTATTGAAAGCGAGATGATCCAGCGTTGATTTCTAACGTACCTAAATGATCGTAAATTCACCCAGTATATCGACAAAAAAAAACAGTGAATTCTCTGTGTGTAAATTAATGGTTGCATTGGAGTTTTGTGAAGGAATAAACAAGAGAAAATGGGAATAAATGTCGCTATTACGACAGGTTTAAAGCCTTCATTAAAGCTCGTACGCCATGAATCAATTTATTTATATAGATCTCAGTGTAAAAGTCAATTGCTTGATTAAGATGAATGAGGTTGTTCTTTTAAAGATTTATATCCTTTCCTAGAAGCCACTGATTAAAATTAGCAAGTATATTTATAAAAGGTTTACATTTTCTCAAGTAGAAGCTACACATGCATTTTCAAAGCGCCGTTACAGATACATATTTGTGTTGAATTTTGATTGCAATACTATGTTTATAGTTTTAAATGTTTTAAATGCTAATTTCACTGAAATTCGTTTTTTAATGTTTCGGCTTTCTAGTGAAAGTTTTCATAAAAAAGTTGCGTAGTGATCAAGAAGTATTTCATTCTTAATGTACATATATATTTTTTGTATTTATTGCGAATTGTTAGGTCTAATATAAGAAAAACACTTATGTGACGGGTGCGGTTAATGAATGTTAAGAATAATTAATGTATTAAAAGTTGATTTTTTTCCCAAAAGCTGACTGAAAAATTACTAGTGAGTAGCAAAATGTAAGCTCTCGAGCGAAACACCGCTGGGATGCAAACCACTTGTGCTGGCGAAACGTGGTGGRAACTTAKTTCCATTACAGCCTAAAAACGCACCAGTTTATGAAAAAACGGCTGATTTGAAGTCTAACTGATCTGATAACATAAAGMACTATTTTTATCAATTTCACGTTATAAGGTATTGTGAAAGCTGCTATTTYTAATKTATGTACTTAATTAAAAAAATGTATAMAACATATAAAAAATGTCTCGAATTTTTACTTCAAACCTACGAATTTGAAACAATATATGTTATATTGCCTATAGTTTTAATTACATTTTAGTACTCATTTTGATATTTTTATAAGCAATAATTTTCGAATAACATTTTGTGCCAGATATTCCATCAAACAAAAGCAATTTTCCACAGAGCACCTSTGAAAAATGCAATTCCACGAGAATAMATATTGCACCATAATTAAACTGGAATTTTTAATTAAGCAGTGTTAGTGACAAGTCGAGAATAATTCTAACACCCAAGGCTGAATGGCATTGATGGTTAATAAACAATTATCCCACCAAACATAAATACGTAAAAAAACGTATTTAGTGAGCATTTGCTCACACATGTTGATGCATAACGGCTCTACTCACGCATGCATTTGCCACATGCAGTCTCATCAACCCAGATCGGATAGTGCAAATCCCAAATAAACATGACGTTAATAGTTTTTCATACTTCACTAACGTTGCTGAATGTACGTAAGAGTTTTTAGATCGCTTTTTTAGATGTGCAATCGCTATATTTTGATGCAAATTGTCTGGAAACTAGCGTGCAATAGGTATTCGACTTTAGAAAAAAGGAACGCTGAGCTTTTGAGAAACAATTTTAATATCAGTTTATTTCAATGAATTATTGTTTAATTTTGTCAAGCTCGTTTTTGTTACAACCAAAAAGTATTTTTATAGTTCTTTCAAAGAATACGTACTATTGCAGGAGCGTATTCACATTTAAATCGTTCGTTTCGGTGGACGGTTTGGCACTAGATTGGACTATTTTCTGTAAATGCTCTTTTATAGTGGTCTTTAAAGACTATTTCTGATGCTAAAACGTTAGATCAACATCACACCACTTGATGAAGACCTAGAGAAAGGATCGAAACGTCCAAAATTTATGGGAAAAAAAGTCGTTTCCATTCAGTTCCAAACCGGCCAATAACAACAGACAGTAAAATGACGATTTGACGAAATCATGCGAAACAGAAATACATTCTCTCAAGTGATGTCCATTGCAATCAATACGCAAATTTGGCGTCCTGCTTTTAAGAATCTCTACACAAAATATTATGCAATTACTGAAATTATTTGCCTCTCGTGTATCATCTTGTATATTCAAAATAACCATTTGATATCGATATTTACAGAATAAATCCCATTTTTGATCGAAGAATTTGCAGTGTAAATGTTACACATTAATTTGGAGACATCCTGGATGAAAAATACATTTATGCACAATGTTTATTGCTTCCATGAAAATATGTTGCATAGTTTTTTTCACTGCGCTTTGCTGAATGCCAATTTTCTATGGTACAGAATGTCCCAAATTTCGGTGGCCAACCAAACTTTCGTTTCTTTAAATGGAATGCTCTACTTTTCATTGAATATTTGGATTCTAATCCTATTAGTAATATGTTCAATATTAAATTCCAGACAGACTGATATAAAGTTGAATTTTGGTCTTATGTTGTTTTAGGTCAATCAATCATTGTTTGTTAAACTGCACTTTTGTACAGAAACATAAAAATTAATCTACAACAGGCATGGAATAGTTTCACAACAAAAAACAAAAGGTATCGTTCAGAATCTTCCAGATAAAAAAGAATGTCACAAAGATATATAAATTGAGCGAAAAGCAATAGAATATATGTTTTAATTAAAATATTATTCAGTTCTAATGATTACTCATCTAGAGTATAAATAGCTCTTGCCACAAAAATGTCTATCGAACTGCTGTTAAGGAAACAGTGAAGCAGTGAGGAGGAATAAAAATGTTTCGAATTCAATTTTTGTAATTAATCTTCCATTGTAGAACTTAACATATAATCCCAATTTCCAATAAAACGGATAAGAACAAATTAGGTTTGACCTACTTGGAAAGCAACTGCAACTTTTGGCAACAAGTGAAGTGACCAAAACACCAAATTGTTGGAATTTTTGAAAAAAAAGCGACAGTGGTTTACTGAGTATTCAACTTTTTTCTTTCTGATTGTAAATAATAATTACTTTTATACGTAAATAATACCAAGCAACCTTTTATCAGAATGTTTCATACGTTTATTTAATGCATTCAGTAATCGATGATGCTTTAAAATACAACTCAGTGAAGTAACTTTAGATCTTTGTTCATGTCTTTTTAATGTTGACTTAAAAGAGCAAATATGCGATAAGAACGCAGGCGACACACGTCCGCCTTTTGTTGAAACGACCAACAAAAATTAATAGGAAATAAGAAGCTCAAATAAAATGAAGCTAAACCTATTAGAAGATTAGACAAAAGTGATTAGCCGAAATACATTAACATACTCCGATTATTTCATATCAGCAGTACACCTTAATAAACGTATGTTTTAACAGCAAAAGAAAATCGTAATGACGCGACATTTCGAAATAGCCATGCATTTTTCGAAAAACCATCAAGTTCAAAAACAAATCAGTAGGTCGGCAAACAGCCAACAGATGTGGGCTTGTTTTCCTTCAATTCAGTTATTTAATACGGTCTTAAAACCCACATTATGGCTTGCTTTTCTCTTACACCTGTTTTGAAATTTACTTAATTTTGTCGAGCAACATTTTTTCAGAATACAGAATCAGCATAGGTTAACAAATTCGTTTTACTTCTGTCTAAGGGGACACGTTTAGTACGTAGGCTGACATTCGTGGGCTCACATTATGAAGAAATATTCTGACGCCTTAAACAAACATTAACAATTTAAGAATTCAATTTCTGGTAGGAGTTTTGGTTTTATACTAATATCGGTCATTCTCATGGCTAAGATTTACATCGGTGACATTGAATTATACAGGGTGTTCTCTACAAACCATTTCTGGAGTATTTCTCTCTTTCTAGAAGAGACGAAAGCAAAGGGGAGTAAATGCGAATTTTTTGGGTTTGTTCGAGATTTAAAGATGGTGTTCTTATTCTGGTAGATTAGTCTCTGGCCCCGATTCGTTTATATGCACTGAAAACGAATAATTCCTTTAATATTGGACATTGGCCTGAAATGCTTTAGGACTTTTTGGAACTTGAAAACGTTTTTGGGGTTGTCCCTATTAGGTGCATAACAGTTTTGTAAGTTTAGGCAAATTAGAGACACCGTAGAGCATTTGCATGGAAAGGAATTTGTGGTGGTATGAAAGTTTCTTCTTTCTGAAAGGAAAAAGTGCTGCAGTGCCTGCCCTTATCTTGTTATTTTTCTGTAACCGTGAGTTTTTAGGCTATATTGTAGCACATGGGTATTTTTAATTGAGATTATATTTTTTTATATTAGTGGTGAGTTTATGGGTTAATAGAATAGCTTGCGTTTCGTCATGAACTGCAATTGTGGGAGAGGCAGATTTCGTAGGCAAAGAAGACTATTTGAAAATGTTGTAAATAGTTCGAGAAAACCCGGAACCTACAGGAGCCTCCGCCTGAGCAGTTTTTAGAGTGGATTTTAATTTATTAAGAGGGCATTGAACTTTCTGTTTTCTAAAAAACTTGCTACAAGTTGCTTGAAACAAATCGGGAATTTGAATAAGTTTTCCAGTTTCCTGATTGTTTCCTTTTCTCTGACCAAAGTAATATCTTTCGTAGCGTTTTTGTTTATGAAAAATGTTAAAGTTGATCAAAGAGAAAACTTCTTCTGTCTCTATAAAATTAATTTCCATTGTCGCAAATTAAAATTTAAAATTGAATTGTTGTTACTCAAAACCAACGACAAATTGGAAAAGTCCTTAAAGCATAGATTTTTTAATGACATTTCTGAAAGGTGTTTTAACAGTAAACAGTATTTACAAAATTCGCAAAAAAATGTAGTATTTCGAATTTTGTCCATAAATTACAAATATTTTTGAAAGCTTTGTAAATTCAATCACAGCTAAATAATTTATATTTTTTAAAACGTTCTGTCAAAAGTTTTAAAATTTATTTTATTTGTTCTTTAAAATGCAAAAATGTCGTTTTTAAACATTCCATTTTTCATTTTGGGAGGTTATAGAAAGTACCGTTTGAACCACAACTCTAAACACTATGAATAAGTAAGAACACAACGAGACACATTTAAGTATTCCTTAATGAAGTCTTAGAAAGACCACTTTTAAATAAATAGGCAAAACAAGGAAAAGTTGAGTAGAAGAGGAGCTGAAGATTCAGCTTAAGGGCGGGTTTTCTCAATAGAAAGCCTGAACAGCCAGATTAGTATAAAATGAATTTAAAAATCGCACAGCTGGATTAACAATTGCTGAGGAAAGCTAAAAAAGTATGGGAAATTTCAAATTACATTAACAAACGTGAACCTAAGTATTGACGAGTCTAAAACTGAAAGTTCAAAAAGAGTTGGGACGATCAAGCAAGTGAAAACTAGCAAAACAAAAAGCTGAATAAAACAACTTAGATTGAAACTATAATTGAAGAGTATAACTTCTAAAGGGTCTAAGTGCCATGTATTCAAAAATCTATATTTTGCGTTTTTTTATCTATATAAGTGCCAACCCCAATGCATCTGAAAAGGGTACATATGCATTGGAAACTGCAAAGGCTTTTGCGATGCGTCGATAAAAAATATATCAGTGGTTTTATTAATATTTTAAAGTGTTTTTGTTGATTTTCACAACTTTAGGATTTTGGCACTTACACCCTTTAGAAGTTATACTCTTCAATTTCTAAATTGCAAGTACAATAGATCAAATGTCTCACTAAATCATATTTATGATAATTTTTTTTTCTATAGGTACCATATGGATTTTTTTATATGACTTGACTGATCCATACAACTTACTGCCCTGCTGAATGTTTATCATAATGTAAATATAATTTAATAATATAAACGAGTTGTTGAGTTTATTGCACAATTTGTCCGATATTTCCTTTGTTGAATGCGACATTTATTCGAAATGCTAATGAGAACTTTTGAACGTACAGGATGTTATTGCCAAATTTTATACACAAATCACTGATCGTAAAGTAAAAGCTATTGCCACAATTTTAACGTAAATTCAGTAAGTACGTACTAAATAAAGTTTTATTAATACCGGAATGAAACTTTATTTAGGACAGTTTTCTCCGTTGATTCATATCATTCCGGGTATTTTACCGCATACTTAAGCCAGTGTAAATGAAGTCACGATACAACCAAAAATTGTTGGTGTGGGAGTTTATTTGACAACAAAATTATGCTCGACCGTTCGAGGCAATATTTAAATTTCCAAATCGCATTTATCGACTTTCTTAACGCTAATAAATCAAGACCAATTTATATAGCATCTCCTGAAATAATATTTTATAGCATCTCCTGAAATAATATTAAAATAAAACTGATTTTGTATTCATAATATATTCAGGGTGYCTAAAACASMWTACACACCTTGGAGCCCAACAATTAAYTCCACAAATATCATCTGCAGCAAATAACTTAAGGTATTGCTTTRACCAGCTCATARCAAWCAGTTGTGTACAATAAAAAATACTGTTGGTATGCAAAATGGTTGAAAGCYCAAAACTTTTACGTTACCGAAAATGTTAATAATATTTTCAGAAAACCGAAATGTGTAAATCTCTAATGGAATTTTGTAAAGGAAAATTGGCTTTTCACAGTGTTGCTGATTAAGAAAATATATATGACATTTTTCGTRTTCAATGTATTTAGAAGAAATCGCTTCTCATGCTWMWCMRMTMYWGTTTTTGYTTYTGTAGACAAAGCAACTGTATTTGTGTTTTTCATCTACTTACTTGGATGCAACTGATTATATTGGCATGTTTCTATTCATTTCTCTTAAAAATTWGTAAACTTGATTTTTTTAAATAAAAAWTAAACACTATACACATTACACTACATATTTGTGGCATTAACACATTAGCTTTTGCTCTCATTTMCATTCAGCAGAGCATTTTGCTCTCATTTACCATACGAAAATAATTTTTCATTTTTACATCTAATTATAACTAAGGCTGTTTACTGCAATRGAAATCAGTGATCTTGCTAATTAGTTAATAATTACTCTAGCAATTTTCCCTGATTACTTTGAGAATMACCATGCCCCATAATGGAGGTCCGTTATGCATTTGCGCAACACTTTTCTCTCAGAGTAACTAACACTGCCCTCGTAAGTTTTTTAGTAATTGATTTTTACAATTATCAGGTTTTGTTTGGTGCGTAACGATCTTAAGATGTCTGCACCCAATAATAACTTTTTTTGAGTCTTAACTCGATGCGAGATTGGCGCAATGATAATTATCCTATCCATCTTTTTCGTGTTATAATTAAATCAGTTTTTTTATCAATGTGAAGAGCGAATTAATTCTTTAAAATGCAGAGTTGCCGACTTGGATACTGAGGAGTTTTTGCTCGAAAACGTGAGTGTACAATGTTAGAAATATTCAGTTTTAAGACTTTGTAATATTTCCCAAATACAAAAGATTTAATTGATAAAAATAACAAACAGTGGACATGACTAGATTGGGTTTCCTCAAACAAATGATTAAAAGTGAACTAAAATTGATTAGCTTCTTTTTATTTTTACGAACATAAAATTATTGTAAAGTAAAAACTTAAAAAAAAATTAAAAGCCGCTTAGTTTAGTTTATTAATATTATTATTATTATATGCAACCATAATGATAATAGTTGCAGAGTACCAAAGACTTTTCACTTATCACTTTTTCAACGTATTTTAACCGCAGCATCCTTCTGCTTCACAAACACAAATTCCAAAGTATATCGTCGACCCAGATTATCCACTTTTGTTCAAAAAACCGCAGCTTGCATAGTTTTTGAACCGCAGGATTTTATTACACCTTGTCGTATCGATAACAAACTTGCTTTACTTGTTATAAAAGGTTACCCTTTCAACTAATTTTCTATCTGCTCAAGAATGTAAGCAAACTTCCTTTATCCAAACCATTTACATTACATTTTGCTTTGATTTCATTATTTGCATTTAATTTGTGGCAATTGAGCGCCACTTGCAACGTGAAAAAATTGATCAATAATGTGTATCAAAAGAGTTAGGCAATTTAAACTGTTTCGCACTTTTGAACTTACAGTCCAGTATAAGCTTTTGCACGAAACACGGCTGAAGATGGCCACTCGTGCGAGCGAAACATCAGGAAAAACTTATTTTCCAGGACGACCCAAAATCCCGAAAAACTCGCAAGTGTTAATTAAATGAGTAAATAAAAACATCTATCTGGCAGGCTGATTTTTTTTTGGCAACAACAACCCCATAAAAACGCTCAACAAAACAGATTAAGATGAAAACAGAGCAATCGAATCGAAGATTCGCTCATAATTAATAACCGAATTCACACATTAACTAATTTATTACAATGCTTGCTGCAACTGTTATCAGCAAGAACATTAAAAGAGCATTAAAACATTGCAAGAACATTATACCTATTCAACATCTGGGAGGATTGTACGAATACCAGTTTTTACGACAGACCAATAATGTGTGGGAACAATGATGTAAAATAAAAAGATGGCATTATGTTCGATGCAATCGGTTACATCTGTTTCGAATGGATTTTTCTGCAATTTTAGTTGGGTTTTATGTGTTTTATTTATCACGGTCAATTTTAACTGTTTATGTCTTTTGATAGTCATCATGAATCAAGATAAATATAGGATAACTATGAATTTCAATTGCAGTTAGAAAACCGTCAATATAAGGTCGAATCTAAAAAGTAGATCTATCTAACAAATATTTGGTTCTTGTTTCGTTTTAAATTAAAATTCAGAATAATAAATAAATAATCAAATGAAAATCGGATTTTCTACAGATATCCTTAAAATATTTTAATTTCCTCTTGAATCACGCAATATATATATTTTTTTCATTTAATCGTACAAAATGAGCCTTGGCTAACAACCAAAAGTTTTAAGGTAAATAGATAGAGATCCCARTTAGATAACTTTTTTAGCTCTTAGATTTTTCTCAAGAATGACTAGTTTCTTCSATAAACGTAAAAGCGTTTCCAGCTTGAAAATTTAAAAAATTGGTTTTCAAGATTTTCAATTTGMAAACTTTTGAGCTTTATTTCCATCAAGTGAAAAATAAAAATTCACCTGCTCAACTATTTTTGCTAAAAAATATCAGGAAAAAATAGTTTTTTTTAGAAAATCCTACAGAGCTGGAAATTTTAGTTGCATAACTTACTAGAAATTCATTATTTAGTATGCTCATACATAGGAAAATCTATCGATAATTGTCGAAAATTGCTTAAACACACACAGTTATTGCAAACTAAATATTAATTATTCAAAAAAATGTTTGGGTTGACTCAATTATAATAGATCATTATCATAATAATAAAACATGTACCGTTTACATATCTTTCTTCAGAGTTTACTATAACTGACTTGGTTGATTTATTTACTTTTAAAATTGCTTTGTATGTTACAATAAAATCCACAAAATCATAGTTTTACCCAGCACAATTTAGATACAAATTGCTCTCATTTTTTTATATTCTATGTTTGAAAACTTTAGTTATGTTATATCATCTGTCACGCATTCATTAAAAAAAAAAATAAGCGCTTTGCTTGTTTAAAATTTAAATTTTCAGCGACTGAAAAATGACGCAAACTTTCAATTAAATTGAGAATAAAAAAGTTATGTGTGAATTCCAGTCAGTCAAAATCGCCGACTTATGAAAAATCAGATTGCAATCCAGACAAAATATCAACAGTGGCTTGCATTTGCGGCTAAGATAACAGGAGAGCTAAGATAAGATAACATAGCTGAAGAACCGTTTAACAATTACGGCGAATTATGCAGATGAAGTTGCATGCAAAAAGATAAGTTGTCGCATTGTCAACATAACGTAGCTCGATGTGAATTTTCTTATTTGACTATTAACTAAAAGCGATTAGTATTGTTTTTATGTTGAATTTTCCCACAATTTACTTGCAGCATGCAACTGTGGAGCTACAGATTAGAACTAAAAATTGAATGTTTAGTATCTAACTAAATAATCTCTGATATAGCTGCAGCTAATAAATAAGAGATTTTTTTGCTTAAAAACTTTACAAAGTTGTTGCTGTTTTTAAAAGTCTATTCGTTTTCTAAACCGTTCGATTTTGAGTCTTCGAAACCGATTCGAATGTGTGTTTATTTTAAAACTTTGTTAACTTTAAAACAGGAATAAATACTGTATGTACGGTTCATCGACAGTCACTTTAAAAATGATTAATTTACAGCTTAACGTTCTGTATTTGCTTAACAACAAATAGTGCAGAGCAATTTCAACTAAAATTTAACTATTAATTTTAATTTGCCAAAAATCCTGCTTTCCTTTCTAAATATTCAAATTGGTTTACGATAAAACGTACTTTTCCTTTTAATAATCTGTAACAACCGAAAAAATATGAAAAATCTTGATAGATTTGGGAACCAATTGATAAGATCTGAAAAGGACTAGAAAATTTTCAGTCAATAGACATGCAAAAATAAAAACTAGAGACAAGTTCACACGAGTTTTGAACGTTAATTAGTTCTTATTGTGAAACTCATATTTTTGAGCGCGATCATAATTCCTGAGAGCTTATAACGTTTGAATATAAATTAGTTAGTTTAGGAAATACTCCCAAAGAGAAGAACATAAGTTAAATAAGAAAAACATTTTCATTATTTAGTGAATTAACAAGTGAAATTTTAAAACAGTTTTGTCATATTTAAACTTGTTTGTTAAAAATTAAATGTTCTGCTTTGTGCAGATCGAAATTCAACAAAATTAGTTAAATTCCTTCTGATTTTATCTATTAGTTCATTCAACAAAATTTAATATTTCGCCCTTGGCTGCGAATTATTTTATTCTGTGGCAATCAATTTAGTTTTAAAAGAATTGTTTCAAATTCCAATTCAATCAAACTATCTCAGATTTTGCTGCAAACAGATTGCCTGCAATAAATTTCCAGAACACTTTCGAAAATCTCTTTCAATAGCTCTGGTGAAAAATTAAATTATGTTTTTTAAAATCAGTTTTAAATTTTCGAAGCAAAAGTGAATGCAGGTCACAATGATTTAAAATTAAAGAATTCAAATATAATAAATAAAAATCCCGCTGCTATCCATGTTAAACCCTGTATATTTTATATCACAACGTGTAATGATGTGATTAATTAGGTGACTAGTAAAATAAATAAACTGCTTGGCTCAAGAATTATAGTAGCTATTTATTAGATTAGCTTAACCACAAGCGGTAAAATCTACGAAAAAAACAAATTAATTAATTAATAGGACAAAGTGAAAAGCCTTGAATCTATTTTATATGATTTCGTCATGAAAATACGTAGCAATACTACAGAACGACTAGACAATGAGTCATACTCAAGAGTAAGGTTCAATTTTCTTTAATTGTTCCATTATATTATTTGCGATAAGAAATAAATGAAAATAACTCTCATCCCATCACAAGAGATTCTTATCGATTTAGATGGTTATATTAAGCAGTTAAAATGTTCATTTCATAGTTGGTAAATTTGGTACCTAATTAAGGAAAAAACTGATTTGAAGAATTATTAATATACGACCCAAAGCAAAAATTAATTTATAAATCCATGCCCTGTGAAAATATTAAATAATAAACCCAGCTGGTTTCATTTTAACTTGAAACATTTATTAAATTGAACTGATAATGTTTCAGACATTTCTTCCGAGCAATTCAAGTGAAAAGGTAACTTTGTCATTTAAAGTATCACGAATAAAAAACTATTTTTATTTTAATTTCCGTAAGTGATAAGTCCTACATAAAAATCTCCAAAAATATTTTTTTTTAATTTGCGATTGAAGTCAAAGCGAAATTAACAAAATTTTAAATTTATCGTACTGTAAAAGAAGAAATAGACCAGTAAACTAAGACAACCCAACCTTCAGAGACACGACACTTAATTTTTTACTTTACTTTAACGGTAAATTTGCCATCAATCGATATTCTCCAAATCACCCTACCAGTAAATAAAATAAAGACTTAATATATAATACATTTAATAAGTTTTTGAAATTCATATTGCGTCTATGTGGATTATTAGGCTTATGTAACTAGTTGATGATCGGAACAGGAACTGAAATATTGTCGCAAATAAACTATCACTCAATTTTCTAATTTCCTGTAGCAAATTAACTAAACAATAATATCAATTTTTGTTCCCACAATCAATATCGCAACAAGCGGATGCCTAACAGATAAGGGATAATTGAATTCGGATGATTTATTTGAATTTACTTTCACTTCTGCTTAGTAGAGCAATTTCAGTGAGAACATACCGACATCAACGACATTCATAATGCAAAAATGACTTGCATATTACTGACATAAATCATATTTAATTGTTTGCTGGATTTCCTGTTTCTTCATACCACACAGGAGCTGGATACGTGTTTCCTTGATTATATCAATGACTCTAAACCCATTTTACTCAGATGTTATATTGATTTTGTTACATAGAAATGTATGCATAAAAGTGATTAAGTGTTAAAAAGTCAATGAGTTTGCGCTATTTCTAGCAATGCTCTAGGGAATTTAATTTAGAAAAGAATTCTATATTCTGAAAATATATTCAGAATGTGCAGGAAATTACCAGAGTTAACGAGAGGGTAAAAAAGGTGTGTACTTCGTACAAAAAATTGAGAAAGATTTTCAGGGCTTCAGAGTTGGGTAAGAAAGTCTTTTAGTGCCAGCACTGTTTCTCTAGCAATAATAAAATATTGGAAATTGAAATAACCAGGAGCAACGTAAAAATATGCCAATTTTTTACTTAACTATACGATTATTATAGAGCTTTGCTGCTGCTTCTGAGCTTTTGAATTGAATGAAATGAATA
>NW_026018508.1:4967120-5042433 GCF_020466585.1 Dendroctonus ponderosae
CCATCGACGGTTTAAAAACTTGAGAAATTTGGTTATTGTTAGAAAAACAGTCCCGTTATTCAGAATGCAAACAGACGTTCCAAAACCGAAGTTTGACGYAGAGACAATATTTTTTTGAAAAATGAAGTTAGTGAAGTCAAGCTTAAACCGTAAAGAGTTTATCGCACATCTTTYATAAATATTTGAAATTTTATTAACTGCACTTCAGCTTTTAAACGATTTATTTRCAATTTGTGGATTTTGAGTGAGTTTAGTTTTTMGCATCAATTGTARTTGTWAAAGTTGTAAACCTGAGTTTAKATTTTATCAAATACAATTCGGTTTATTGAACGACTAAAGTTTTAAAGCTTTTGGTGTTTCGGGTCTCTGAATGAATAAAAAAAAATGTTTTCTTCAGACCATTGCATAAAATATATATTTTGAATCAGCAAATGTCTCAGCAACGGACTCATTCAAAATTAATTATATAGTAAATTATATTATATTTTAAAATTACGGCAATTATTTTTGAATCAAACCACATCAACCTAATAAAAAACACTAAAAAAGAAGCAACTCACGCGATAAGAGATTAGACTAAACATTTTACTCTGTATCTATAAAAGTTTTTCAAATATCTGCTAAAATTTAAAAAGATGGACTTATATCTACATAAAAATCTAATTTTATTTCCATTGATTCCACAAACTGTATTCCAATTATTAATATAGTAGTTATAATCACGTAAACAAGTTTTCACATAGTAAATGACAAGTTAAATAATATCGCAGTGAAAAACAAATAATTACGAATAAGTTAATAATCATAAGAAAGCATATTTTCACTTCTCTACAAACATTTTTTATGCATTTTCTTTTAGTAGAAGAATTCAAAGTAAACTCATTTATAATACAACATAAGTAAATAATTAATTATGTATGTGGTTTTATTAATATACAAATCTGCTTAAACGTATTGATTCGAAATTGCCCTTTGAATGTTTATTTTTGAAAGAAAACACCAAATGCTGATGTAATTTCAAGTTTGCTATTATACAGCGCATTTGAATAATGCTCAGTTGAATTGAAAATACAATAACTTGGTTAAAAGTTTGAATAAGGAAAATCAGGACTTTTGTTGCAGTTCTAAAAATTCCGGATCTAAAAATGTAGAGCAAAAACGTTATTTTAAAAAGATAAGCAAATTTGCAATTAACAGCTCATGCTGCCGAAAGCAGAGCATTTTTCCTTATTCCAAAAACTATTCAACCGCTAAAACCGCAAAAAAAATTCCCTTTTATTTGAATTTTCGAACGATAAAAATCTTCAATTAAGGTCAACATTTGATAAAAACCATACTCATTTCTCGTGCTTCTTGAACATTAAGTAGCAGCTTTACTTTGAAGCTTTAGGAGACACCTTCTCGCCTTCCTGCCTATGAAGTCGCCACATTTTAGCCTTTATCTTATTTAGCTAATCAACCAATGTTCATACAGTAATTGTGTAAACAGAGTTCAGAATAATCCTTCAAGCAACAGGATATTCAAATGTATTCAGTCATCGCGATAATTTGCATCGTGTCATGCATAATAGACCTGCCCTTCCTCAAGTTCATCTTTATAATTTCTATTACGCATAATGCATAATTACATGCAAACTGCTTGAATAAACATTAGATTCATTCCGATTTTTTTTCAATTTCAGATGATGAAACACGTGCAGCTTTCTCCATATCGGAGCAGAGCTGATACAGTGTCGCTTAGTTCTACAACTTCCTACGGTAGTCTCAGCCCTGAGCCGTTAGGAAGTAGGTCATCCAGTTACTCATCGTTGAATGAGTCTTCTCTTCAGGTAACGATACTTTTATAATCAAGAATTTTACTTGAAAAATCAGTTAAACATTGCAGTAGAAAAAGAAGAAGGATTTTGCGTATTSAATGCTTTCGAAACGMTGGGAAAATAAAGATAAATACGCCTTWCTATTTTARGAAAGTTTGAAACGAGAAATCGTCGTTTTCCAGCGTTTGGCTTTTTCTAAACTCTTCATATTCAAACATGCGAAATGSAAACCSATKACTCCATCTATCTATCGTTAAWTATCTTATAGTTTCCTTAAATCCAGCGTTATAATCATATTGAAGTTATAGGAAAAATGTGAACCTTCCAATAAGTGGCAGATGTTTAACATCAAATTTTCATAACGATAACAGGCGCTAATTAATTATTCAACAAACGTTAACCAGAACTTAATTATTTAAAATATCTGACTTAGTAAATATGAGATGGTGTAATAACAGTTGTGAACTTGAGTTAATATGAATCGCTTACATTAATCAAGAAAAGCGATTAATTTCCAACTACAGCTCAACATTCCACGATAGTATCTCTTGACCAAGAATTTGTAAATAGGAAAATGTAATGCTGAAATTATACTGTACTTCCCTATATGGTCAATGACTTGTATTGGATTCCAAAAATCACTAAAAGCTAATCAAAGTTGATTCACACAAAAGGGCGTCAATACTAAAACAAATGAGGATAATAATATTTGGATATATGCGAAACAAATATTTAATTTCACTTAAATTATCGCTTTGTAATCAGTCGGTTTCAAAGGTTCCAGGCCATCTATTTATGAATGAAATTTAATAAAATTGTATTTAAGAAAATAAGGTGATCATTTGAAGATATGGAAGCAACAAAAGTTTGATTCAATATTACGGTTAAAGCGAGTTTTATAAAACATTATGCTGTATTTTTTGATTACATGATGACTCTGGCTTAAAGTGGTCCTTTTTGTTAATCAAATTATCTGTTTATTTATATACATTATTCCTGGATSGAATCTGGTATAAATTTATGTATCTAGKTTTGAATGAATGTCATTTGACTAAGTTTTTTCAAGCAATCCGATGTCAGATGAAKTATTATAACTTAAAAAGCTCAGCTTTGTCAGCAATTCAGACCAAGCAAGGTTGTAAAGACGCATACGTACTATCCGGGTTAGTCAAGACATTRCACATTTTATTTTATATTTACATTTTATGGTCTCAATTTGAACTGAAAATTGTCTAAAACCACAAATGTAGAAAAACAACTGCATMTTTTAATGAAAACTGTGGATTTTTTAACAAAAACTTCATATTYKTACACAGAMATATTCAGAAATATTAAGCAAGGCAAGTGGTTTGTACGTTATGATCCCATTGAATGACCTGCAGAATTGCCTGATTTTATGCGCTGTGCCTTTTGTTTGGAGSCAAGAGGGGATTCAAAATAGTAGGAGTGCATAAAAATGCCAAAAAAGAATATAAATTATCAGCTGAAATCACGTTTTCAAAGTGTCCGGAAGTTTCATATAAAATCAATTAAGAAACCGTGTCAATTTTAAGCTTTGATTTATTTGTGTGTTTTCTTGTAAACACATCGCAATCACTTTTTTCCTGTAATTTTTTTATTAATATTTTCTGGTTTCAATTCAATAGAATAAAGAATATTTCAAATGTGAAATCAATGATGAAAACCTTATCCATATGCGTATTACAGGGATGTAGCTTGGAACACAATTCTGATCGAACATGTTTACATTTAAGAAAATTATTTTATTTATAATTGACGTTCTGTACACTGGAATCGTAATTTAGATTACGGGTTTTTCAAATATTCGTTGTTTACAAAGATCTGTTTGGTAGGAAAATTAGGCACAACTTCAAAACCGTATATTGAAATGATATTTATGAGATCCATAATTTCCGATACTAAATTCAAATGTACAAGAATATACATACAACTTAAGTATAAATACAAAAAAGGCAAAATAAAAACTTCCGGACAACAAGGTTTTATGTGTTAGTTTTTCTATATCTGCAGTCACTTCTTCAGAATGAATTTTCCTCACACTTCCTCTCGTTGTGTTATTTTTTTATTTTTAACTCATGTTTCTCATCACGCAAATCTCATCATGCATTTTTTTTCTCTCAAACGGCTCACATTATAGATTTTCACTAAGAGTACATTTTTTTGTGAAAAAAACATGGTCCTTGCGAAATCTGCCTTCAAATCCGCACTTTTCTTCAGTGGCGTAGAAGCAAAGGGCAAATAATTCCGCTCGACCCCACAATCAATGCTAGTGGCAACTTGAAACAATTATCTTGCCAGTCATAAAGTAGCCTTAATCATTGCTAACATCCTGTATTTCAAAAATTTACTTGGTCGGAAGTTCCATTTAATATATATTTTTTAATAATTTATATTCTTATTTGCCCCATATGTGTGTACCTACTATTAAGTATGAAAATTATGTGAAACAAACATTACGTTTGCCAAACTACTATTCATATCTTTAAAATGTGGTTATCGAATCAACTTTTATCTGGTGGAAATACTCATTAATAAGTACTGAAACTATTAAGTCAATTGTTGCTTGTCAGTACTTGTGTAGTAAGTAATCTGATGGAGTTTTTTCTATGTCCATTTTCAAGAAATTGTCATAAAGTCTTATGCAGCTGAATTAAGAGAAGAAAAACAGTGAGGCCTTCGACCGGCCTTACAAGGCAACCTAATTCCACGGGAAAATACCATAAAATTCTCACGCATGTGACGCCAGTTTTTTTCTTCATAATAGCTCTCATAATGTAATGTTAATCATAGCGTTATTGTTGCTTTTGGCTTACTAACTGTTCTATGCCACCACGTTTTTAAGGAATTATTTTGTCTGACTAATTGGCCTTTCTGCTGGATAGTAATGCATAAACACAGCCGAATTGAGAACAAATATAATAATGGTTTACAAAAACCAACTCTTTAAATCTGATCTACTACTTTATATATGTTTGTCTGCAAGCATAATATTGTGGTGTGTAAATTACCGGAACGCTGAAAATGATGGTGACTAGTGGAACGATTTGCTTTTTAATTGAAGAAACATGCATGGTTTTGGTGACATTAACACACATTGAAATATAATTATATTCCTCGAATCAGGATCTATTTGCCTTTGAACGCCACACCTTTTATTTGTTAAAGTGAGTCTTTGATCTCTTTATTGCATTGTATGAAATGTTGAAACGTCGTAATGCAAATAAAATGAAATATTTAGTTTACTTGCGTATTTAATCATGCGAACTTTTATGTTCTTTGAGTTTATTGTG
This sequence comes from Dendroctonus ponderosae, assembly GCF_020466585.1. NCBI lineage: Eukaryota > Metazoa > Arthropoda > Insecta > Coleoptera > Curculionidae > Dendroctonus > Dendroctonus ponderosae. The sequence continues at coordinate 4,972,249 of NW_026018508.1, forward strand.
TTTGTGAACTGTCTATAAAATGTTCAACAGCAAAATTGCCAAGGTGATAGTAAACTCTTTGAGAGTAAAAATGCGTAAAACAAGTAGTTTATCAAATTAAATAAAATACGTTGAAAATGTTCTTAATTATTTAACTAGTCACTTGAGTTAAACACTTTTAAATTTGCGGCGATTATATCGGTAACAACACGGACTTTTAATGTTAAATTTTTTTCAACCTGTCGGGTAGTTCTTATTAATTTTGTATATGTGTCCCACAACGAGCTTTAAAGAAAAGTTAATATTCCATCAGTCATTCGCTTTAAAACCTCAGACTTTTAAATGATTTGTTACTTCTATTGTCGCTTTGGCTTGTTCCTTTAGTTCAATTAAGCGCTTGCTCCTAAAAAGATTGTTTATTTTTTTCACCCAGTTTGTTTGTGGTTCTTCCCAAGTAAAATGTTAATTTTTTAATACATAAAGACTTTTCCATAGATCTCTTTTAGTTTATATACGGACTTTAAACAGGGGGAAAGTTCAGATTTTTACAAAATTACCATTTATTTGCAAGAAAGGCTCTTCCAATGTGGCAGGTATATCAATTTAAATTTAACATGCGAAATTAAATTATTTTTGTGTTCAAAGTTAACAGTTAACACGTTTAACAGTAATATGTTTTGAATAACACAACATAACATTGTTTTAGTTTAATCAAATTCTGGAATTCTATCAGTTTATGGAAGCAAACATTAAAATTAAAAATGTAACTTTAACCAGACTGGCAAGTAAAACAGTTTTAGACTGCATACAAGTACTACTCCATATACAGTATGTCTCCGAAAATTGGAACCACATGGAAAACTTTTTATCATTATATTGTGGAAAAACCTTATTCTTTTACTTAGTAATGATTATTTTTTGGATTTTTTGAAGTGTGTTTTAGATCCAATACCTCTAGCTCACATTGCATGCACGACCTTATTTAAAACTCAGAATTTTAGAGCCGATTTATAAAAACCGACAAAACTAATTATTTATGAACGAAGTCCAAATGCGCTGATAAGTCACTTGTTTTCCATTCAGAAACTATCAAAGGTATTTTAGAGACCAATCGTTAACAATTACAACAATAAATTAGATCAACGAACCGGAAACTATTATCCAATAACACCGACTTATCAAATAAATAGACAAAACTTAGACTTGATCGCATCAAATAAAATTGATAGCGAGGGTGAAAACATCCGCTCTTTGAAAATGACCAGGAAATCTACAACCTGAGGGCTACTGAAAGAAAGCTGACTAATAAAAATGAAGGAAACGTTTGTGAAATCAACATGAACTTTCAAAATTGAAATGTACTGGAATTCTTAAAATGTAAGAATTTCTAATAAATGCCAAAACATCAATAGCTTCGATCACTTTGATCATCTTTGGGTTTATTTGATAAATTATCTTGGAAAGTTTAGCATATTTATCTATTTTTTAAATAATTTACTCCCATCGATTTCTCAAAATTCAAAAAAAATGCAAAAACCAGCCAAATACACATACTGAATAAAAATGATGCAATGAAACCTTGCAGAAATGTTTAAAATGAGCCAGTTTCAATCCCGATTAAAACATTCTCGCGCTTGCAAAAATCGTGGTCACCTCGAAAATTGTCACTTCAAGTAATATATTTTTCCACAATTTCCCGACTCATATTACATGAATTGCATGAGCACCCAAGTCAAATCGCACATCATCTTCTTGCTGCTCCGCTAATTCCGAAGAATGTGAGATCAACCATTGTTGGTTCATATCCTTCGTTCATCCTCCAATTCCCAGCGATTCGCCGTATAGAAAAGATGTTACTCGAAAGGAAAGGAAGAAGCCAAAGAATAATTCCCATCGGATATTCTCATGGTGTCAAGTGGCATCTGGTAGCTGCTGCATATTGCGTCGACCCCTAGTTCGTCCTTCACACACTGAATTGTAACAATAACTCTCGCTGAAGATGCACCTGTTTCTTCGTTTTTTTTTGGGAAGCATCGCCAGATGATAACAGCGAGACAAAGACAATTGATTAATTATCAGAAATTTATCGAATGCCAAGATAAATTGATAGACAAACGAAAGTGGGTGTAAACCACGTAATAGTGATAGAAAGTATTCGCGGAAGTTGGTCCCATTTAATGATCCCACCAATGATGAAAGATTGTCGAAAGTATTGATTATGGGAAGTTAACAACGCTGTTTAACAAAGTTATAAAGCAGGCAGCAACGTTAAATTACAGTACGCAAATAAAAATTTCGCAATATTGCAAAAACTGCAAATTTCTACATTGGTTACATTCTTCAGATTCTTATTTCAGTAGGTTTCCGCGCTTACTGGTATCAATTTAGCAAAAAACATCTTCCTCGTAAAATATCGGTTTTTAAAACAAAATAATTGAAAATGAACTAAAATGTCGAACGAACATCTTTGGAAAATTAAATAATTCAGATTTTGGCTTGTCGCGTGTTAGAGACGAAAAGGTTTCTGATTTTTTTAGGTATTTTCACATGTTTCACTGAAAAACTTAAGTATCCTTCTTCAATTCTTTCAAACACTTTTCCTTATTCTAGCTGGTGATTAAACGGTGAATAATCAGTTGAACCCAATTTAACTGATTATTTAAAGCTGTTAAAATACATTAACATTTTCGATTTACTTTTATTCCCTTCTTTCTAAAAATGTTTATGACTTTCAACCTGAGCTTTGACATTTCGTCAATGAAAATTTTGAATTTTTCACTGCATCATCGGAGCATATTTGAATCGTTTCTAACATATACATATACGTTAATTAATTTAAGGGCTCGTTTAGGGGCAAAGTTCCCATGAAACCCCAATTTCTTTTCAATAATGCAAAAAATGGGTGATTCAATTCTGAAGTTTTCTAACCCAGCTTCTTATATTATTTAAGCTCCCTTAGGGGCCGAAGCGTTTCCACATTTCACAGTTTTTTACCAAAATGTAGCTTTTGAAACGCCTAATATGGTACTTATCGGTTATTTCAACAAAAAATGTGATTTTAATTGAATTTTTATAAGGTTTAGTTTGGAATTCCTTTAGTTAAACTGAAGCTTACTCATATTTTGTTCATTTTCGCCCTTTCGTCCTAGATAATGAGGAGCTGGATTTTTTGTGCCAAATTTCAGGTCAATTTCTGTTGAGAGAAAAAGAGATGTTTTATGCAAATATTGAGAGCCATAGTTTTTTTCTACAATAAACCGCATTCTCGTTAGAAAATGTTTATTAATGATATAAGAATTTAATAAATTAACTATATAAAACTTTTTGATAAAACCAAATTGAGTTTTTAAAAATCTGCATCAACAGATTTTTTGAACGTCTCTATTCAAAGGTATCATCTATTGATAAAACATATAGTGGTTCCAGTGAAAAAACTTATTAATTTGCAAAGGACGAAATAATAAAGTGAAGTGGAAAAGATGCAGATCCCAAACTCAACCTTTAGTCATATAATAATGTCAACAATTATCGAAAAGTAAAGTTATTGTAGGAAAAATACCGAAATCCCATGTTTGTTCTGACGATGTGAATCATCAAGATATTTGCTGAGGAACTAAATACACTAAATTAAAATTAAAGGAAAAAGTTGCTCAAAACTACAAACCCGACGAGCTTATTTCAGCTAGCTGATGTATTTTGTTCAAAAACCTAATAATAATAAAAATGTTGACAAGATTTAATTAGCACTCTACAAAAGGGCAATAGGTATAAGCAACGTCCAGGCAAATGTGTGTTTCACCAAAGCCAAATGGATTTTCGCATAAATCAGAATGGCAATTGATGTGCGGACAGGAAGGGATCACAGGCACAATATTGATCTAAGCATCTTCTTTAAAACGGGTCTATAGAATTCTAAACTCGTCTGTTATTTAAGGTTTGCAGATTCAGGAAGTATATTTGCCATTTGGTCACAATGTGAAATTGCTCATAATGACTTTCACACAACAGATTATCGACAAACCAACATTTAAATGGATGAAGTAAAACCCTAGAGGGTGCCAGTCCGCCTCCATAACATGTGTGAATTGATTTATACAGATGTATATATAGGGTGATTTCATGTCACAGGTTTTGCATATATAAATGTATATACTTTTATGCATGTAAACGGAAAACTTTCAACATTTCAAAACTTACTAGTTAATCAGATTAAAGAGGCAAATAATCGTTCGATTTATCCATGTTTCGCTACATGCGGGTGGGAGATAATTTAATATAACGCCTGCATTATTTTTCTGTAAGTCAAAATCGCACTATTTTTATGAGAACATCATTCCAAAAAATGGTAAAGGTTTATATAACACAGAAATAAAGCCGCCGGTTTTCAACTACGTTCTGTTTGCTCTAAAAAGCCATTCCAAGAGTGATATTTTCAAATAAAATCTGAATAGAGTTATTTGATTGATTTTATTTCCTATTGCAAATGTTTTGCGAAGTGTAGTTAGACAATCTCAACTTAAGAACCAGAAATAATATGCAAATTTTCAAATTATTCACGATATTCCTTTTTTGCCACTGTACTGTAGTTTTCCTTGTCCTTACTACGAAATGCTTAAAATGCTATATACATATAATAATAAAATCAGTACAAAAACAAACAAATGCTCTGCTCCTCGTTTGGAAATTTTATAAAATGAAAATATGTCTTTTGTGAAAAATCCAGATGAAAAAGGTTCAGCCATAATTTTGTAATAATTTTTGTTAAAATCGAAAGCAAAAATACTGAAAGAAGTCGTTATAATAACAGCTGAAGTGATTTGAAACATTGGCATTAATCGGACACATATTTAGCAAAGAATCCGCATAAAATAAAGTATTAAAAGTCGGACATTCTATTTAAAAATATATAACTTCAATATTCCACCAGAAATTAAGGGGTTCTAAATATTTTCTTTTGAGTAACAAAACGCTCAGAATTTTCGTGAAAATCCATTTTGCCAAAAATTTTAAATCATATTTTATTGTGTGTGATGTGGGTTGGAAATTACAATGAAACATACTGGACAGTTGGTTATGGGATAATTGCAAAAAAAATTCTGCCAGAAAAGTTAACAAATATTTCTAGCTCTTTTCATAACCTAGGTACCTTCAAAGTAAAACCTAATTTACTTTCTTTAAAATACCATCACGTACGTGAATTATCCCACATATTGTTTGAGATACTTTTCTGCTTGAATAGCAAAATAAATTTTAAACTAACATAAATGTTTTGAATGAAACATGAATAAGTACTTGAGAAATCTAAATGGCATTTATAAGATCATATACTGTATATATTTTTTATTATGCTTGAAAATTTCCAAGACAATGCCAGCAACAAACGGTTTTAAAATTACTTTTTTAAAAAGGAAACTGAGTTGAAAAATTGTTCGATTGACTAAGTGATAGAGAAATAATTTGGCGTTTAAAATGACCGAATCTAAGTCACAATTGTGGCTAGTTGGTTATAGAAATAAAAAATGTAGTTCAAGTATGGCAAGTAGGTGTTAAATTTAGGAATTACGGTGTCTTCAATTGAGTACACGCAGCCGTTCGAAATGTGGAAATTATCAATCTTTATTTATTTCTTTGTGTATTGCTTTTAATGCTGTACTTTGAAACTTTATACAAGAAACTATAACAATCTCCATACAGCCAGATACATAATATAACATCATTTTAATGAAATACAATAAATGGTACAGTTGTTAAAATAAATCAAATAAACGGGCCATACAATGGCTAGGAAATTATCAATAGTCAAAGTAAGTTTACCTTGTATTGAATGTATAATAAATATTTGCAAATTACGTTTTTTTCTCGGCTGGTGTCAATCACCTTTAATCTTATCAGGTATAAAATATATAAATTTCTCATCACCTCTATAAAAATACACTCTTCATTTTTTTCATTACATATTTTAGTTTATTTTCTAATTTTTGAAATCCGGAGCACTCGCATTGGTTTAAGACATTCAATATTTTTGTATTTTTTAAAATAATCAATTGAGTCTAATTAATGAAATATTCCAGTTTTTATTATTCGAGAGGTCTAGTGTCTAGTCATTAATGTTATTCCTACAAGATGTAAAAAAATGGTATTAATGTATAATAGTATACGATTAACGTCGCAAAAGAGTGCAAAATGTCGCTAAATTCTTTAAATGCTCACTCACTCTACGGAATCTACTTTCACATTGGCTCTCGTTACAGTTGAATTGCATTAATCAAGTAAACTTGCATTTCTTGTTAAGTTCACAACAAAAAACCATCATGTAATTAATTTCAGCGAAATTTGGGAAAGCCGAATTATAGGCAACAAAAGCTGACATTACATTTACAAAATTCAATTAACTTTCATAAAAATAAAATTCATTTGGTAAAATAACTAATCATACAATTTATATTAAATTATTAGTATTGAAAAGCCAGAATATAGTATGTAAATATATTTATTTTTGATAAGTTTACATTTTCAATGTCACTAATATCATCTCATCACTTTGATTCTCGTTCTAATTCTCAAAAAATGACTAAATAATAAAGCCAACCGGTGTCATCAAATCCGGGTATTATTCCAAGTTGTAATTTGAAATTTGTTTTTGATATTCTTAATAATTTTGGAAATTGTTCATTGTTGCAATTTCTCTTGAAATTATAGCGTATAAAATATTATAAGATTAAATGGCGTAATTTAAATATATGTATATGAAAAAAATATATAAATCAATAATAACTTTTGTCCAGCTTGACGTGATAGTTCTTTCTACATGTAAATGTTAGCTTTTCATTGCAATTTAAATTTTTAGCATTACAACAGATTATGTGGAAATAAAATATGGAACTGTGATTGAAATTGCTGATGTACTATTTCTGATTCGCAATAGCAAACCACGCAGCACTAACGTAAAGCTTTCAGAATAACGCAAGAATTTAGTACACGAATACATAAAAAATCTTAAATTAGTAACTTCTTATATGAAGAAACAAAAAATTGTTTATCAAAAATACTTTATAAGAGAGAGAATTTAAAACAAAATAATGTCTGTTGGTGGGTGGGTGCAATTATTAAATAGTCAAATCGTAAACCCGCTTAATTTAGCAAGTAAATTTATTTATTTACACTCGGGTAACGTGAAATACTCGCAATGCTCAAACCAATTTTTCAAAAAACTTGGCATTCCATTGATAAACAGCTTTTGCGGAAAGCAAATATCGAAATCATTTCAATAAGAGATTTGATAAATAAAAATATCAAAACACGTGTAAAAACTAGATTATTCATTTTTATTTCCTGTTGTAAAGAGTGACCTTGAGTCCAATAATAATTTTATCTAAAACGCGGCTGTGTTAGCGGCGTAGGTATATTTAAGCTGAAATTGACTACTTAAAATATCCTCCAAGTGTGTAATGGCCAGTAATTCAAAATTATTAGAGTAATAATATGTAATAATAAGTTTTCTTCAATATCTTCATTCGATTTTCTTTTCTTTTCTTCTTGTAAACTATCATACTAGGCAACTGCCAATTACAATTGATTGGGCTCATATAATTAAATCTTCAGATTAGTCGGTATAAAAAGCCAAATTAAGCGTTGTTAAACCTTGATCATGTTCAATCAAAAGCGCATTTGAGTGATTAATGAAAGAGAACGAACTAATTTTCGAGACTTCCACATTTTTCGTTTCAGCAACGTTCATAAAAATTAAATGTATTAAAACGAAATCATAAACTCAGTTAATTAGTTATATTATTATTACATATTTTTATTATTGTTCAATAATTTTCTTTGATATCATCATCATTATACATAGAAAATAATTAGATCACAAATTTTGTAGAAAATCCTAGTTAAATTTCCGCATTTTGCATAAGGCTAAATATCAAATTATCATTATTGTTATGTACTGTGAAGTTCTGATTTTACCATACGGTTTTTCATTGACAGTAAAAGATAAATTTAAATTTGAGCTGTCTCAGTCAAAGCATAAAAAGTGTTTACTAAAAATGCGTTTGAAGCTCCTAAAAATAGCGCCGCCCGGTTGCATCCATATGTTCCTCTTAAATTTGTATTGTCATGCAATATCAAAGAAAAAAGAATGTTTTGGTACTTTAAAATTATTCTTCTAGCCAATACAAATAAAATGAATCGAGGTCATCCTAATTAAATTCCATATTATGTGTTTCTGATGTACAACCGGGCAGATTGCATAAGAGAGTTCCAAAAACTAGTAGTTATATTTATGAAATAGAATATTCAAGATTCAGATAAGTATTTGTCAGCAAGTTTATAAGAAGATGGTGGCTATTTGTTCAACCTTTGAATATTTAATTAGACTAATTCATCAGGTACTAAGGACTCAAGGTAGATAAGATGCGACGCAGAATTCAAACGCTGCATTTCTTGGCTATTTGCAGTTATAAAAAGTTTAAATAAACAAATACAATGTTTTACAGCTTGAAAGCGACGCTACAAGTCAGTCAGTTTACAACTATTCCTAGCTGGTGTTTTATTACCATTAAAAAATGGGGAAAGCTTCGACATTAGATTTCATACATGTCTTCTTAGAAGCTGAATTAAATCGATTCCCGGTTGTCAAGCCATAACGAGAAACGTTTATGGGCGCAACTGAAACTTATCTTGTTTCTCAAGAATAATTCTTTTGGTTTTTTTATCCGTTATTTCTCCCGTTTGGAGAATGAAGTGAGAGTGCATCGAATTCCTTAATTAAGCGACATCCTCCAGATATATTAATACAGGATATAAGCGATCGAACATAATAGTAAAATTCACATTCTGCTTTAGATTACCGTCCTAGATCAAGTAAAAGTAAATGATAAATACACAGCGGTATGTGACTCAATCAGGAATCTAATTATATTTGTTTATTATTGGCAGTTATAAAAAGTTGCTTACAAATTCAGCATCAATTTTTCTCAAAGATATTTTTAGTGATTGTTTTATATTCCGTACTTTGGAGTAGGGGCGGTTTTGGTATCTACTAACTCAATACGAAAGTGTAGAAACAATACATACATTACAGAAACTTAAAATTAAAAAACTAGAAGTCAGAAGCCATTTTCACGGAAAAGCATGTATCAGAAGAGCGAAAACCTTACTCTACCATTTTTCTAGACGCAACAGAGCAGAAGAATCGCACTGCAGAAAATGTGCGCTTTTAATTAATATACGCAAATTACAAATCATACTCAATGCGTTCACAATCGGGTGCGCAATAATCAAAAACATCTCAGTGTTGATGTTTTTCTTAAATTAATTAATATTAAGATATTTCCCAAATATTTCTTCGAAAAAAATTGCAGGCATTGCAGTTAGTCTATAATAGGAATCTGGAGATACAAAAATTGCAATCAGAAAATAGTTAGCAACAACAAGCTGAATAAGCGAGCATAAACAATATTTAAATTATGTGAACAAAAGCAATTATATTTTGATTGGTTTTCCTTTTATTTTGATTTGAAAGACCAGGATGTGACGATTGATGAACGGTGTAATAAGTGTAGGTATCTAAAATATTTATTCAAATTAAAAATACTATAATATGTACATACTTAATTAAACATTTATTCGGTTGCTTTTGTAGCCCCTTTAAAAAGTTTGATACAGGGTGTCCCGTAAGCACATCATCAAAAGGGTACTGCGATATTCTTTGGATCAAAAGAAGACGATCTGACCTAACTTTTATTAACAAAAAATGTCTGGCTCCTCTTCTATTGATGGTCAAAGTTCTTCAAAAAAATATATTTTTTGAAATATCGGGAGAATGGTACTATGTATTTTGCTGAAACTTGCTGTGAATTTGTTCTTATGTAAGACTCATACTTTGATGAAACAATTGAGTTCAGCCGTTTGGGACAAGTGGTGAATTCTTGAGTGTCGTGGTACAAAGACTACCAGAACTTTTTATTTGGTGGATGGAATCAATTCATTTTTTTTTTGGTTGATGCACTAATCATTTATTCACAATTTTGTGCTCTTTCTAAGTGGCAAGAAAACAGAAAAAAATGTTTCGCAAAAACTATGAATGCTACAAGATTTTACAAAGAGCACGAAATTGTGACAAAATGATTAGTCCATCAACCAAAAAAATATGAATTGATTCCATCCACCAAATAAAAAGTTCTTTTAGTTTTTGTACCACGACGCTCAATGTCTTGTCCAAAACGGATGAGCTCGATTGTTTCATCAGAATATGAGTCTTACATACGAGCAAATGCACAGCGAGTTTCACTAAAATACATCGTACCATTCTCCCGATATTTCAGAAATGATAAGTTTTTTGAACAACTTTGACAATCAATAGCAGAGGAGCAAGATATTTTATGTTAATAAAAGTTAGGTCAAATCGTCTTCTTTTAATGCAAAGAATATCGCATTGATCATGTGCTTACGGGACATCCTGTATAATTTTGGACATTGTGCAAGAAATTATGTTGAACTGTAAAAAGTGTGCAACCTTATGAGAAATATAAGTAATAATTGATGATACTCGTATATGAAAAATATTAAATAAAAAGATGCACTTTATCCTGGATATTACAATATTGTGATATTCTTTCAAATTTAATTTAAAAAATATGACGATGTATGAAAGTTCAATTAACAAATACATATACATTTATGAGACGATTTTAAAATGTTATTGCCTAAATATTAATGACAATTTTTGACTAACAATGGGAATTTAACTAACTTGATCATAGGTGTAGATTTTTATAAAATGCATATCATTTTCTATACTTTAGCAGTTTGAGTCACCCAAAAAAAATTTGGCTTTTACAGAACGACAGCGTTTTTAATTTGCACCATTTTCATATTTGAATTATATACCAAGCAATCAAAGGTTGCTACAAACCAACTACAATTAGGCTTGTACCAGAGGCATCAATTTATCAGGTAATTTTCCAAAAGCAGCGTTTTACCCCCCAAAAAAAACAGATCATGCCGACGCAAGTTCTCAGATTCCTTTACATTCCTCGATTAAATTTCAATACTACACACCTGAAATCTCAAGTTTCTCTTAATTTAGGTAACAATTTGTTTCATGCGTTTCCGTGAGAATATTATGTAAGGAAAGACCAAATGGACATCGATTACGCAATGAAAAATCAAATAAATGCTACTCACCATGTATGCGGCTTTTGGAAAGTAGTTAATTCGACTCACCTGTAACGAATGATAAAGATGAAATAAATCTAAATATGATTGCACAATAATTATCAATTTGTTAATTTTGAAGACCGTTTATTTAGTAATTATTTTACTTAGTATTTTATGTTTTATTTGAAATAACTATTGCAAAATTGCAGACTAAATTCTGATTTTGACGCTATTATGAGATTAAAAAGAAATAAAGCAGAAAACTGACCGATTCATTGCAGAAAAGTCGTCCCTATCCAATTAAGTTCGATTCCGTACCGCAAAATTGAAGCACTAATTTGCAATTTTTACTAACACTCACGGAAACCAGACCAAAATCTGTAAAACACTTACAATAAATCACGCGAAATGATCAACTAATAAGTATCCGCTCGCATTAGACGCCAAAAACTCGCCAAACCAGAAAAGAAAAGCAAACCCTATTGATCACAAATATGCGATTCTTGATAAACAAACGGTAAAAAAACGCGTTGAAACTTGCAGCGCTCAAGATAACAACATAATAAAACGTATTTTATATACATACAGGGTTGGTTATTGATTGAAGTTTGGCCGCCCCTTTTCTACATCTAATTTGCAATTTCGGAAAACATTAAATACAAAAGTCGTAGATATTAACGTCTAGTGTATTTTAAAGTAATACAAATTGATACTGGGTGTCTCAAATTCAAGTCGCAGACCAAACTTAGTTCTAGAAAAGCTCTATTAATTGGAATGAAAAAATCTCCATCTGCTTATTTCTTTTACCTTTACGCTAACCTTTACCTCCTAAAATTCACTTCTCTCCTGAGATGTACCAAGTCTAGGATTAATACTAAGTGTCCATTTCTAGCATGATGCTCTGAAAAAGCATTGGAATTAGCATTAATACATTGGGCATGCTACATTTTACGAAAGAGTCAGTATCAAAAGCCTCAATATACAGTGTGTTCGCTAAGAAACACGTGCTTCATGCGCATTTTAATTCATAATTAATCCAGCCCTAACTTGGGAGCAAATCCACAACAGAATTCATTCACAGCCGTTATAACATTATCCCAATATTACAATAAAAAACGTTATTTCTTAGATCGTTTTATTGTTGCAGTAATGTAAAGATACATGTAAAGACACCGTGTATCAATTTGCATTTAAGTATGCAAGATTTTTAATATCCAAATTAAAAGCATCAATGTCGAGAACTTTGATAAATTAATTTAGAAAAGGAAAAACGTGTTCTAAAAAAATTGTTCGCGAAAAAATTCGGGAAAAAAATTTATGATGAAGGGAAAACTAAACATTTATTGTATTCAGATTGCCAAGTATGTATTTCAAACTTTTTTGTTTAAAGCAAAGAAGTTGGCCCATACAACATATACATTTCTGCGACATTTTTATGAAACATATGTACATAAATCTGCATTGCGCACACAATTAATTGGCAATTGATCTTATTGGTAAATTTACTAAAGTATATGTTAAAAAATCAACAAAATTTATCTACAAAAGCTCAGCTAGTCACATTGTAGATGAAGCTGAATGAACTTGAAAAATGGATGAAAATATGGTAAAAAATGCAATTTTTTGTTTAATTCTAAACCTAATAGTGAAGAAAATAGCTTGTGTTTTTAACATTGCAGTTGAGGTCCAGTTGCAAAATACTAGAACTTTGTTATTAAATTACCATTGCCTATTCTTTACCTACACAAGACCTACAAACACTTACAAGAAAGGGTATCCTTCAGCTAAATGTAGCCCAGATTTCGCCCGTGCTCAACACAAAACAAGGGGATCTTACATCCTGTCTTCTGTTAGACGCCCTACCCCTCAGCTGTTAGTTTTTGTTTTTATGGCACGCACATGGTGCAAGGTAATTCGACTAAAGAAAATTATTTTAATGAACCTTGAACTCTTAAATTATTTTTATGCAGTCTATTTTCAGTTTGTCCTGCATCCATATTGTCAAAATGTGCGATTTCCTTGAGTTTTTACTTAGGTTTAAATTCTTGCACGATTTTTCTTTATTATTTGGTGTCAATTCCTATTGCCTCCTTTCCATAATTTTTGTTTTTATGTTACTAATTGTTGGGTTTGGAAATATTTGAAAATTAAATTTCTTGGTTTGAAACTCAAAAATTCTTGGTTTGAAACTCAAAACAGGAAAACAGCATTACAAACAGAACTTCAAAAAAATTTTAAGTTTGTAGTTTATTGTTGATTTTTAAGTGTCTAATTTATTTTTATTGACCATTTAAGTCACTGTTTTCGCTCAATACCAGTGTGATTCTACATATAATTCTCAATATTATGACTCATTAAGATTTACCATCCTACCAACCCCCAAGTGCAGTAAGTCCTTTTTTCACTTTTCAGGTGAAATGCTGTTTTAAAGCGATTCATTCGCGATTCCACATGAATCTATGAAATTAGAATTTAAAAGATGAAACGCATTTTAACACATTTAAAATAGAAAAGTAGGAAAATGTGGGTTTGATCATATCATTTTCAATTTTTTCTTAATGGAACGAAACAACAGATTGGCTCTCATTTATTTGCCTGAAAGGATGCAGGCAGCTGATTTATATTTTTATTTTTTTTTTATTTTGACTGTGCATAAATAATTAAAAAAAATCTGCATGTAAGTTGAGCTTTTAAAATAACAGCCGTTTAACGTTTTAATGCAAACCGAACATCGGATGTAGACTAATAGGGGGGTTCTGATTTTGAGGGTGTTCATAAAACGCAGAAACTTGATACTCAGGTCCGGAAATAGGCATTTGTGTTCTCCGCACGTGTACTGTGAGCAGCCGATGGGGCACACCTGATACATTTTCTTTCGGTTCATGCATGGATGATGAGCCTCAGACCTTGGTTGTGTTCTCAGTAATTCTAAGCAAATTGTAATGTTGTGTTGATTGTAAAAAAAATGTTACAAATTCATGTTTTTTCGTCTTAGTTAGCAAGAATAGAAAAAATGGTATAACGCCACCTTAATAAGGTCGCACTTTTTTTTAACATTTCGTTTTCAAAAATATCGCTTAAAATCAGTATTTTCAAGTCAAAGCTAAAGGGGAAGCTTTTGAATTTAAATCGGAAATGCATTTCAGAAACTTAAATGTAAGTTCTCCGTTCAATCGAACTCTCAGATCTGAGTCAATTATTTCAAACTTGAGAGTTTTTCTCAGTTTAAAATCAAAACTCAAAGTCATCATTTAAGTCACAATTTACAGTAAAAAAATGCAACGTTAAAGTGCATAATTAAGTTAAGAGCGTAGGCAGATCAGTTATAACATAAAGCGTAAAAGTTAATGTTAAAATGTTGAGTTATAAGTCCTAAAGTCAAACTACCGGAGTTAAAAAGGAGTATGTAAAATACGGTTTTTATTTGAGTGTAGTCACAATTTTTGTTTTTAAATTCGAGTTATATGTTCACATTTGCAAGAAAGGGTTTTCTTTCAAGTCAAAACATTAGATTCAAAGTCGACATTTTCAGAAGGATTTCGAGACAATTTCAAAAAGATTCAGATTCGAAAAACAGCTTTGTATCGCAAGTTTCAGCTCAAAGTCAAACCCTAAAGTGAGAGTTAAAATGTAAATTATGTTGGTAAACTTTTCAATATTTGTCAAAAGTCCAGATTGTATGTAAAAGTAATAAATTATTCACTTTGTAGTCCAAAGTCAACAATTTAAAGTTAAAGTCGACGTTTTCGAATACAAATTGCGAATACAATCGAATTCTGTATGACAAATGTTTCAACTTTAAAGGCGAATTTTGAGTTTAAAATGTAAATTCTATCACAACTTGTGTTGAGCTTTCGAATCTCAAATGCACAATTCAATTAAACACGTTGTATTTTGAATTTGGAAGTTTAAAGACGAATTTTCACGATTTAAATTTAAATCGCAAACTTAAACCCGAACTTCATCCTACTGAAATTTAAATCAATCAGTTTCGATTGTAAAATAACAACTTTATTGCAAAATTCCAGTTAAATGTTGCAACGCAAAGAATTCTTGTTATGTGTAAATCCGTTTTTAGTCCAAATAGCTTTCGCTGAAGTTGAAATGGGGAGTTTTTAATTACTTGCGCTATACTTTCGAATTTTGATTTGAATATTTGAATATATATGAATATAATTTTTAATATATATATAGTTCGTATTTTAGATGAAAAATTCGGGTGCAAAGTGGGGTGATTTTAGGTTGGACCGAAATCTGGAGTAAAACAAGATTTTCCGAGTTTGTAGGTTGATGTTTCATGAATAAAAATTGAATTTAAATTGAAAATGTGCAGCGGAAATTTCCAATTTAAATTGCCCAAACTAAAAATGAGAGTTAATACTTGACAAAAATTAGAATGTCGGGCTTAAAATGAAAAGTAGCAACTTAATGTGAATTTTTCGAACTGCAATTCCAAATTTAACATTGCTATATCAGGCTCAAATCAAATCGAAAATTTCAAGTCGAAATATTGCATTGGACATTTACATTTTAAGTATTTTCAGGCGATTTGTGCGATACAGTTTTCATAGTTTCGGTTCAAAGTTGGAATTTTAAGCTTGAGTTAAATATTCCGTTGCAACTTGCAGATCAAATAAAAAAATAACTTGAAACTTAAAGTTTAATTTACATTAATGTTTAGTAAATGTGCATAGTTCTGAGTAACGATTCGAGTTCCAGTAAAGATTTTGATTATTGGTAAAAATAAGCATTGTTATTTATAAGAAACCGACCAAATGAGCATTTGAGAACAAATGATATTTTGGTAAGAGAATTTTCAATTCTTAAATGTTCCATCCTTGTAAATTATTCTAAATGATATGCTGATTCACTAAAAAGCTAAAAAATCAATCAGTCAATTGGTTTAATTGTGCTGCAACAGTGGTACTCGATCTTGACATCAAAAAATATGCTATTTGTACTGCCTTTTGATTAGTTCTTTATTTTATTACCTTAAGTAATAAATATTGTTACTTTCATGTATCTCACTTCAACGTATTCGAACACGATAAAATATTTAATTTTCAAAATCAAATATTATGCACTATTCCTATTTTCACTAATAGCTCAAAACGTACCAAGCAAGTCAATTATTTCGAAAAGCTCTCTCTAGTTTTCTAATGACCGACATCCTGACTCGTGTTCGAATTAACCCAAAGTGGTCATTGTTTTATCTTAAGACGTTATAGTTCATTAGATTGAATGAACACTTCCTTTTTAAGACGGTCAAACGGACGACACAGTAAACCTTTAGCTTAACGGCTATGAAATGATTAGAATACCGGAAAGTCAAATTGTAAAGCAAACAAGAAAACAAAACAAGAAAAGTTGCGTTTAGTGCAAATGTTACTGTTACATGTTAATAGTCGTTAATTACAAGTTGTAATGTTTTGAATTAATGGAAAAACGGCATCAAAACTTTGAGCAATTCAAGCTAAAGAGTGTAATTCTATTGCTACAAAGGGTGTTTGTGGTGTCAAATTGTTCTGGTAGGGTAAAACTATAGAACGTTTTCGAAATGGTCAGTGTTAAAATCAAATTAAACATGGCAATTTTTCAATATTATTTTGCTAAAAATTGTGATTTTATGTTTTTGTTCCAAACTGTTTTGAAGCAATTTGAAAATACTTTGAGTGTGAGGAAAGTAGGTGTTTAAAAATTATATATTTTGCGTGATGTAAATTGAAATATCCCTGTAACGGTCAACTTAAGCAGAGTACAACCAGAAAATGTCCACAGTAAAATGCCACAGAGAATAAAGATATGATTTGAACTAGAAAACTTGCTTTTGCTAGAAATAATGATAAATAAGTTATGCTTACCTAAATCGACAAAGAGAATCTTGTACTTTCTAACGTTTACACCAAAATTGCTTCTGCACTCTTATCCATAACAGGTTTTTCCAAATAATTCTAGTACTAAGTAGAATGTCTGGACTTACTGGACAAAGAAAGATTTTGCAGGAAATTGACTGCACTCTTATCCATTTCCAACCAGTAAAAGGGTTCGGCTTTGTGAATGGTAGAACGATCAAATGAATAGTTTTTCAAGAACCATTTTGTGTGAAGAATCTACATTTTTATCGCCCTGCCATCGATTTTTAGAGAAAATTCTCCACAAATCTTTGAGCTGGAATAATTAATAATGGAGTTATTGGACCACCATTTTTTGACGGGAATTTGAACTGTGAGAAGTACTGAGCATTTTAGGAGAACGTTTTTTTCTACTACTCTACATTCTTCTTTAAATCAGAAAGACGGTATTCTTTCTACATGATGTTGCTCCAGTAATTTTTCAAGAGTTACCACTAAATTTATCTATAAAACTTATCCAAATAGGCAAAGAGTGATCCCATTACTACTTTTTATGAGGAGACAAGACTTATTCAATGGGCAAATCTACTTGCTGGGACCAACATTTTCCACACCAGGCCAATTTTCCACAAACGCCATATTTTTGCCTACACAATTTGTCGGTTAATTTTGTAACATTACTTGAAGACTATCTATCATGTGTATATCATCGCATATGAAAAATAGTAATAAATGCATTTTTCTACTAGTCAAACTACGTATTATGTTCCATTCGCGTATCGCAAAAGACGAAATATCTCATACTGCAAACATCCATATCGCCAAGAGGTAAGACATTTAACACCAAAAGTAAGTAAATTTGCTTAGGTGAAGATGTAAAATCAGTATAACGCGATAATGGATTAGGCGGATTTACGCTCCCCAAATAAAGATAAAGCTGTTAATGCTTTGCAAAATCACGTTCCAAGCAACACGTTACAGCAGACTTTAACGACATCCGTGCGATTTACATGTAAACAAGCCATATAGCCGACCATTACAGACGAATGTTTACCAAATATACATTTAAAAGGATTTCTCACCCCCTCTACCCAAAAAGTCTTCAATGATCTAAAATTATCGCTCAAGAAACAATCCTTTTATTCTCTTAGAAAAATTAGCTTTATGCGGTATTCAATTGTGTTGCATAAACTTTACATCATTATTAGTTAAAATAAAAACTAGTTAGTTTTTGTAAAATCACTAAAAGACTGATATATTTTTAATGGATGTTGATCATTTACATTCGGGAAACTGGCTGTTAAATCTGCTGTTATTGGAGAAGAAATAAATGAGAGTAAATACAGATAAAAATGTCGGAGAATTGGTCATCCAAAGCGCGTTAGACGCGTTTTTGTTCAAAAATGCATTACGAGCAAGCTAGAGAGTAGACAAGAAGTTTAATAAATTGCGGACTTTTGCTCAAAAGACATCGATTTATACTTTTTTACGCAAAYTTTAGGAAAATCGGACATCACCMTCATGATTTTTTTRAGATTTTTGTAAACATTYATCCAAGAAACATTCAAGAGCGCCYTAAGCGAATTTTTGATCAAAAATTCTTTACGCGCAAGTTTAAWTTCTGGACTTTTGCTCAGAAGCCTMGATTAATACTTAARARYRAAAGAAAATCATCCAAAGCGCGWTAAGCGGGTTATCGTTCAAAATGTAATTATTTAAATTCTGAACTTTTGCTSAAAAAGCCTCGATTTATATTCTCAACAAATTTTAGCAAAATTGGACAGCGCAGTGATTTTTAATTTTTTTGCAAACTTTCATTCAAAGCGCGTTAAGCGGGTTTCTGTTCAAAAATTCATTCCGTGCAAGCTAAATTAGACACGAAATTAAAATTCTTCTCAAAAATTCACAATTTATACTTATACTAAATGTTAGAAAAATCAGCACAGTGATTTTTAAAGATGTTTGCAAACTTTCATTCAAGAAATCATCCGAAACGCGTCAAGCACGTTATCGTTCAAAATTAAATTACAAGCAAACTACAGTAGACAGAAAGTTTAAATTATGGGCTTTGCTCAAAAGGGCTCGATTTATAATCTCAACAAATTTTAGCAAAGAGACAGAAAATTAAGCAGGAGACAGAAAATTAAAATTCTGGGCGTTTGCTCAAAAATTCGCGCGATTCATACTTTCACCAAATTTTATAAAAATCGGGAAGCACAGTGAAATCATCCAAAGCGTGTTAAGCGGGTTATTGTTCAAAATTTCATAACGAGCAAACTACAATAGGCAGAAAGTTTAAATTCTGGACGGAGTTTGCTCAAAAAGCCTCGATTTAACTCTCAACAAATTTGAGCAAAACTAGAAAGCACAATTATTTTAAAAAAATTTTGCAAACTTTTATCCAAGAAAGCATCTAAAGTGGGTTAACCGATTATCGTTCAAAATTTCAATACGAGCAAACTACAGTAGACAGAAAGTTTAAATTGTGGACTTTTGCTCTAAAAGCCTCGATTTATCCTTTCAACAAATTTTAGCAAAATTGGAAAGCACAATGATTTTTAAATTTTTTTTGCAAACTTTCATTCAAGAAATCATCCAAAGTGCGTTAGGCGGGTTATTGTTTAAAATTTCATTACGAGCAAACTACAGTACGCACATAATTAAAATTCTGGGCATTTGCTCAAAAATACACGACTTCTACTTTCACCAAATTTTAGAAGAATCGGGCAGCACAGTGATTTTTTAAGTTTTTTGCAAACTTTCATCCTAGACACCATCTAATTGTTAAGCGGGTTTTAGTTCAAAGATTCATTGCAGCCAAACCAGGTCCAAAGAAAGACTGAAATATGCAGACCCGAGAAACTTTATATGCAGAAGACACAAAATCAACAAAATCTGTGGAACGAAAAAAAACCGAAACCTAACGAAAAATGTGAATAGGTAACTTGCTAAATCAAATAGTTTTAGCAACATTTTATATTCCTCCACATACGAACTAAAAATATACATATGCATTTTTAATCCTGATCCTAACATTTATTTCTAATTAATCTTTCATGGATTATGTGTGGATTCTCAGTGGTTAAGAGTGAATACAGTATTATGTGAGAACATGTTATTTTCATATGGGACCATTATTTGTTCACAAAATTGTAATCTTCTGGACTATTAAGTCCTTTTTGACTTTCTACTTTATTTCCGCAACCCGCATGATGTCATCAGATCAGATCWGTTCAATGRACGTTTTCAAGCAAAACCACCTCTGAAGAGGGAAGCCATTCCTGCTTGCAAAACTAGGAAGAAATTATTTTTCCACGGCGGTCTAAAATCCCACAAACTAACCAGTTTCAAGCAATWGCCGCAAAAACCGAACACTTTCTGATGTTCTACATAATGCTGAAAACTACACGAAATTTACCCACACTTTCAATGTTGCGATGCTCAATAATCAACACACAAAGTGTGTTGAGACACATGCAATAAATATGGTTTTTAATTGGACATATATAGTTCGCCTTTTACAATAAACAATATAGAAAGTTCTTGCTATTGTGTGGTTTTATCTCAAAGCAAACAGGCACTGAAAACTGCGTATATTGCGAAAAACAGCATAATTACTATGCGGGCGGTATTATTTCTATTAGTGACTCTGATTAGTTAATTCACTAGATATAAATTCCTCTAGCCTAGTCGTTATTGTTAGCTAATTAAATGAAATTATTCTATCCGGTGAAAAGGCTGAGATTAGTTTAGGACATATGAAAGTTAGTTACCCACAGCAATTTGCTCTTGAGCAATTTATCTCCCCTTTTTTACATTACTTTTATCAACAGCAATTGTAGTTTTTTACTGTAATTTTTTCCGTTTATCCATCAGTATTAATAGACAATTTCTATGCCCTTAGATTAGTGGTATTTTATTCACTAACATAGATTATAGACCAGCTAAATATATCCTTGTTGTCTATGTATTCTATGTTAATTAACTAATATCGGGCGAATCAATCATACAATCAGTTTAAACCCAAACTTTGACTAAAATATGGAAAATGATAGTAAAAGCAAACAGAAGCTGTTCTTTAGGGTCCAAAAAACACAAAAGAAGAAGACAAACAATATAAGACAGGTGAAAAATAAGTACGAGATCATAAGTCGAGAAAATGAAACTACAGAGAAACGGAGACTACTTCAAGGAATTAGTTATTGTAGAAGACACCCATGGTGTTGAAAGCGAAGACTGGGAATGTAGCAAATGAGAGACCGAAAAAATTGAACGAAGGAGAGGAAAATACAACGGATGGTAAATAAATAAAGAAAGTTAATAAATCGGTGCAAATGTTGAAAGGACCGAAAGCAGCAGGCTACGAGCATTCACAGAAATTGGCAGAAAAAGGTACCAGCCAAGGCACTGGAAAGTAAAAAATTAACATATGGAAAACCAGTTGGACGAAAACAATGCAGAATACCATGTCTTCTTATTAAAACAGATCAGATAATTTAGAAGTAGACCTAGATATGCAAAACTTTGACAGTGTCCCAAGGAATTTCAAATAGAAAGGTTGGTAACAAAGAGAAGTGAAAGAACAATTAAGAAAGAACATAAAAAATTTAAAACACACATGTGAAACAACGAGAACTTGGATGAGAAAGAGAAGCCCTGTTTGAATTGATATGCTAAAGAAGACAAATGCAAGTGGGATATAGAAATACGGAAGGGCTCGTTCTGTTGCTATTGGTGAAAATAAACTTCTACTGCTTTTTTTTGTATCTAAGTGACATTTTTGTTATTTTTCTTTATTAGAAACGTATTTTTAAAATAATGCTGACGTTATACAAAATACTGATTGGTGAACAGTAATAGTTTCTGTATGAGAAACAGAAAAGCTTCTCCAATATTAAACAAAAATAAATTTCTAATATTGATTTATAAAATTTGTACAAAATTTTTAATTTTTAAAGAGAAATATTTTCGAAAAAAAATTGAATCAATTCCTTGAAAAACGTAAAAAAGCGTCTATTCAAATACTATAAGACTTTTAAGATATTGTTTTTCTATTTTGCGATTACAAAATTAACAATTCTTCAATATTTTTATGTGATGTACATTCTATGCTATAGTCTAATTCGAATTTTCCTATAGCAACGGAAATTCGTTCGTGAATTTGTATTTTTTCAAAATATTTTTTGTTTTGCACTAAAATGAACGTTAAATTATTAGCATTATTATGCATAAAAAAACGGGCCTAATTAATTGCTGTCCACTTTACAAAATATTAAAAAAATGCAGTGAAATGGCAGTGATTGTTTTCGTTTACAATTTTTGCCAAAAAACGATAAAACTAATATTTTTTTATCAGCCTCATGTTTATTTAACCAAACCTTCTTTGAAGAATATTGACTAGGGAAAGAAAGATTAGAAAATATACGTCCAGATGTTGTTGGTTGAATTAGAAACCACTGAATATCAATACTAGCTTTAAGCTGACAGTTGCCTAATTATTAAGGATCCCGGTGTTTTTCCCACTTTCTTTTTATACTTTCTTTGCTATTAAGAACCGGAAAAGCGTGATCGCTGGGAAACCGTTCGGGAGGACCCAACACTTTGATTTCTAATTCTAGGTTTAGTCGTCGCATGTAAATATATTAGGTAACGTTCATTTGTTCTGAACTAATGATAGTTAAGTTATACTATGAGTCGACATTATTTTGAATAAAAAATAAAGCTATGAATGTCGGAAATATTTGCAAGAATTGTGCGGAAAAATCTGGTATTCGATATTTAGTTGAAGCTGAAAATATTCATGTAAGTAAATTTAACTGTCGGATTGAAATTGCGAGTTAATTTTTAGGAAAATGGTTTTTCTCATATTCGACGGAAAACAGGAGAAAGAAAGCTTATAAAACACACATGTAATATATCAAATATATCAATCAAATAAAATATTAGTAATTTTTTGCTCACAAAGAACATGTTTTGATGCCGATTCTGTTGATTCCGGATTTTTTATAATAGAAGTTTGATTTTAATCTGCTTCTAGAATACCATAAACTCAACAAATAGAACAAACACACAATTAAAAGCAAAGAAAATTATTATTTATTCAAGTTTTAGAACAAACTTTAAAAAAATCTCAACCCTTATGTATTACAGAAAGAGAAATTGTAATTTGGTTTTCTTGGTCCCCTGGTGGAAAGTACGTACTTTGGTCACTGTTTTATATAGCGAAGTAATAGATTAGATAGAATATAGATAATAGATAGAATTAAGTAATAGAGTAAAAGTTATAGATCACTAAGCTGAAACTTTGTACCGATTTTCCGATTTGATCCGCCAAGAAATGTGCAGAATAGGTCAAAAATAAAAAGAAAAAAAATGTTTGATGAGCTGTAACACGAAAATATTTCAGATTTCGAATTTACCACTTACATGACTACCATTATTTTAGCATGTAGATTATCCCTTAAAAATTTCCTAACGCATTATTGGAACACCTTGTATAAACGTGGTATGTACATAATACCTCACTTCTCGCCCTAGGAATATAAAATACTATTAAATAATAATGCATCCATAGATATATATTGCGACATATGTTAAATGCACTTATAAATAGCTGTTTTATTTATGATTTTACTGATTTTGTCCTTAGTAGCTTCAATGTTTAATATTGAATTTCTTTTGTTTCAGACC
This sequence comes from Dendroctonus ponderosae, assembly GCF_020466585.1. Lineage (NCBI taxonomy): Eukaryota > Metazoa > Arthropoda > Insecta > Coleoptera > Curculionidae > Dendroctonus > Dendroctonus ponderosae. Next base: position 4,995,930 of record NW_026018508.1, read on the forward strand.
ACCATTAAAGTGTACGCAAAATGTCTTCGACCAGATATCGAATACAAGACTCTCAGCATCACCTTCCAGACCACCTGCAAACAAGTGGTGGGCACTTTGCTAGGAAAATACAAAATGAAACATCGAGATCCGAAGCTGTTTTACTTGAGCATGGAAGTAACCGTTAGAAAAGCGGGAGTGAGAACGCATTTAGCGCTGGACGATGAAGCTAGACCTGCAGTTTTACAAAGTTGTCACCCCAAAGGCGATTCTAAGTAAGTTGAATTGTTGTGTATTTTCGATGTTATTAGATATAAGCCCAATTTTGATCATAAAAAAATTACTAAGCTGTTTAAAGTAGAACCCAAATATTTCATTCAATTGCTCCAATAAATAGATTTTCTTTAAGATCCCTAAACTATTTATTGAATAATTAGATTAAAACATTGTGATAGCCAATAATATAAATTTAATAAAGCTACCATTTCTCACGTCTTGAATTTTAACTTAATTTTTTTATTAGTTACGAACAGCCGTGTTATCGGCATATGCGAATTTGCATAATTTTTTTTAAATTTAAAACAGAAGTTAATATGCCTTTCTTATCCAATAGAACTTTCTACTAGATAAGTTCTATATGGTTGAGGCGAATTCACATTTTTTAAACCCTCTCGTTGAGTACTTATTTCGCCTGAGAAGCGTTTGTCTCTTTCGCACATATTTTAACATAGAAGCAAAAAAAAACAAACATTTTGATGCCGCAATACTCAAAGAAAATATTTTCCTCTTTCTGCTTCATGAGTCTATGGGAATGATCAGCTGGACACGAACTGCTTTAGAGCCGAAAATCTTTAACACCTTTATAAATAATAATTAAATATGCATGTTGAAATTAAAGAAACTGGGCATGGAAGAAAATACATATTAAGTTGTTCGTTAAGTGTTAAGTGTTAAGCACATTCATTATCTAATTTATTTCAGTGTTATACTTTTTCAAATTTGTCATCACTTTGTGATATTTAAATAAACCCTTGCAATTATAATTTTTTAAATATATTTTCTAGAGAACTGAATGTTAATATTTATAATTTTTCACATTATTTATGGTAAGTTTGAAACTCTGTTGGATTCAGAAAGCATTTAAATATTCAAACTTTGTTTTGAACACAAACGTTGCTATAATCTAACCGTTTATGTAATTTTTGTCACCTTCTGTACACATTTATATCTAGTTCTGAATTTATATCAGAAAGATGCAAATGTTGAATAAACTAATCTAAAATAATGTTAATTTTTTTCAGGTTTTCGTTGCAAACACGCCGAGGAGGTTTAGTAAAAGTTCACGATTCCGTTTTAAACAGCAATTCTCAATATAAATCTCTACTAATCAGCGCAAGAACAACAGTCGACGAGCTGATTTCACTTCTTCTCAACTGCTACAACAGCAAAGAGCGAGTTGAACAATTCTCCATTTATGAAGTAAGCTGCTTCCAGTTTCATATAGAACATTTCACGAAAACAATGTGTCCATTAGGTGAACCCGGAACGAGAACAGCAAAGAAAATTGCATCCAGATGATCGGCCACTTCAAGTGCAACAAACTTGGTTACCTTCGCATGAATGCCACTTTTTAATTCGGAAAAATCCAGACTATCTACCTCTATCAAGGAGAAAAGTAAGTAGTTTGAATCTTGAAATGTCCAACAGTGGCACTCGAAGATATTGTTAAGTTCTTCTTTCCTTAAGAACATCCTGATTTAAAAGATAGTAATTATTGATAGATTAGTTTTAGTAATCGCTGGTCTACTTCAATATGTGCATTGGGATAAAAGTGTAATAAATGTTTCTCTGAATATATTGTACATTCGATCTGCTTGCCACAGACGGTATGCCAGTGCAACCAGTCTTTTAAGTAATTTTTGAAACTCACAGGCTTTTGTTGAAAACTATCATTTATCTATTTTTCTATCTACAGCTACAGCTATGTTAGCTGTAACGAGTAGCTATTTCTAAATTCTTGTATTTATCAAAATGAGTATCTAGCATTCAATGCAAAATCATCTTTACCATTAGCTTTCCATGGAAGGACGCGTCTGTGTATTGAAAGAGAAATTCAGGCAGTTCTTGGGCACCATCAGTACAAGTGTGCTAAACAATTATTTTTCTAGTATTAGGTTCCAAAAGTAACATGTTACTTTTGCAATTTTTCATTAAAAATTCGCATTGTTGATGATGGTAGAAATAGTGATGATAAATAATGATTTAGTTTGTTAAAAAATACTTCTTAGCATTGGTAAACTAAAAATTATATATTCCAAAACAAAAAAAAACCTTGGGTCATAAGTAACTACTGAAAGGAAAAACCCTTATAATAAAATCTAATTGTTTAATGTACGCTTTGCATGCGAAAATGTTTAAAAAGCTAATTTTTCATAAAAATTTAAATTTTATTCAAATTACTTGTTGAGTCCGAAACCTGAGGCCTCATTCAGACCCCAAAAAATATAATAACAAAGTCCCAATTCATTTCTTTTTCTGCTCTAAATCAGAATTATTTGCAGATTTTTTGGATGTCCGATCTACCGCCACTTCCAGCCTCCAGACTGTTCAAAGCCACCCAACCAGCGCCTCAAAACAAGATCAACTTATTGCAACTTTCGAAATCTTCAACATCTTTAGTACCTTCGAAAAAAACAGATGAAAAGCAGAATTCTCACCTGCAGATAAAAGCCAAAGAAAGTGCCGAAACCAAATATTTAAGCACTGAATTGAAGGTATTTGAGAACAATAACAATACAGTGTCTCAGCAAAATGGACAACCTACTTTTGGAGATTACGAAAATTACTTCTATATCTAGTTTTACGTTAGTGTGTCGACTCATTCAATTTTTTTGGTGCACCTGTGGCCACACTAACATTAGGATTTCTCGCTAATACAGTGCTGGATAAATGCGAAATTTTTACTTGGAATACAATACAAGTGAAAAATATGTATTGTATAAATTTATTTTAGATAAAATGATAGCGTTAGGGAAGGTTATTCATACTTGCATAACATTCTTGTTTAGTAAACGTATTAACTTACTGTATATTTTGTATATAATCCTTGTGTCGTCTAGTTTTTTATTGTGATATTTGCCTAGAATTAGGAAGATTGGAACCAAAGAGAACATCAGTTTTTATGTAACGTATAATCCTTAACGTAACCGTTTTGCTGTACTTATATTTGGCAGTAATTACATACCATTTAAGCTAATTTTAACCCAAGAACCAGTCCAAATAATATTAAACAACTTCAATCACTTTTCTTTCAGAATCAGTCACAGGTGTGTGTGGTCCTGGTGTTTGATAAATATATCTTTAGACTTTTAGCGGAAATTGAAGATTTGAAGTGAATATTCTTCTAGGTTTAAGAATTTTTCCAAAAAATATTTACCCTTTCCATTGAGTTTTTTCAATTGCCGAAACTGGTCATTAAAATATGAAATTAAAAAAGTTGAAATCAGAAGAATACATAATGACCGAGGTTTCAACTTTCTGTATCCAGAAAATGCCACTTTATTCCAGCATTTTGGTAGTTTTTTTCTTAATATTAATTTTCGAAGTTCGCCACCACCTCTAAGAATTTGCCGGTATATTTATACAACATCCAGTATATCCTGTCTCGTCAGAAGATCGCTTTCGGTCCAAATAATATTCGACTTAAAACCTATTAAAAACTTTATAATTCACTGTTAATTGAATATTCTCCTTCGATAGGTTTTATTGATGTATATTTACGAAAGCTTTAAATAAATTCGAAAACTAGAAAGCATCTTAATGAGTTAAATCAGTGTTAAATAAAATTGTAATTTAGGACTAATGTTAAATGATTCGATTTATTCATGATGTTAAAAATTGCAGGATCACTCAAATTGTTAATATGACCAAATTTTCCAAATTCCGAAAAAAAAAATTGTAAAAAATGCAGCAAAATTAAATGTATAGTGTAGTGTACCTAACGATTTTAGGAAAAAGCTTTGAAATATTCAGGAATGTTTTATTAATTATAGCGAAAATCTAATCCGTTTTTGCATGAGAACACCTAACTAATATTTAACGTGCAATGCGAATGTTACAGCTTCTCTTTATATGTTTGTGTATGTATATGAATGTAGGTAATGTTAGTTTACTTTATCGCAAGTACCTAAATGTCGATTATAAATGTTAAACACCAAAGATTTAGTGTGTACCATGTGTGTTTGTGTTTAAGGTAATAAATTTAATTAATTGAATCATGCAAACGTGTTTTTACTTTCCTGTTCTAATGAATCATCTTCATAATTTTAACTCATTTCAAAAAGAGAGATAGTGAGACGTTCATAGTTTTCAATTTACCTAACTTTTAATGTGTGGTACCTGTTTGGAAAAAAATATTTGAAGAGCCCGAAAACTACACCAAAAATAACGCAGATGAGAAAAAAACGCAAGACTATATATAAACTACAAACTAAAACGTAGAAGTAAGTGTGTATGTGCATCGAGAAGATAAAGAACGGAATACATCCAAAAATATAAGAAATCGACTGAACATAAACCTGCAGCCCAAGAAAATAGTGAAAGCCTATTAAATAGTGAAAGCCTATTAAACTTGGAAGAACTAAAAGGGCAGAACACGAAAAAGGATAGATAGTAGGCGTGTGTAACTCAGTGAATTCAGGTGCGCGGTGTTGCGGACATGGCTTGATGCGTCAACACAACGTACCGACACCGTAACTCTCCGGTGCAGTAGCGTTGCACCCATTTGACCCATTTGGTAAAAAGTTACTAATAAAGAATGTAGTGATCTTTTTTTTGTTAGGTGTTAAAATTTGAGTCCCGGCCTCGTAAAGATTTAATTCGCCTCTTGGTTAAATGCTAAGCACCATTAAAAGTGCGGCACAGTGAGACGCGATTAGTTCTAACAAAAAACTCAGAAACGAAATAGTATATTACATAATTAGAGTTGTAACGAGCACTTTACATGCGAATGGAAAAGTTGCAAAAGTAGTAACTTACTAAAACTGAGAAAATAATATTCAATAAGTTACATTCTCCCGACAAGTTTTAATGTTGTTTGTGGACAAAATATCGGACTTCTTGCTTTTAAACCCTCAGATTCACTTTTGAGTAGGGTATGTATTTTTTAATACAAGATACATCGTTTATATTGTGATGAATGTTGACAGAACTGTGTGTTTAGTTTACCAAGCGTTTGGTTTACAATGCGTAAAATGGAACTTACTTAGATGGTAGGAAGTGTGTTTTATACTACTTTCAGTAGCGGTCGCAGGTAAAATACTTTACAAGTTCAGAGTTCTGCGCTCAGTAAAGAAGAGTGCGCTCTAAATGCCGTCAGAATTTCGAACTTCACTCATCGTTAAGAAAAATTTTGCAGGATTTCTAAGAATTATTACGGGGCACATTTCGAATTGAGTTTTTGGAAAACAAATTTCGCAGAAACCAAAAATAATCTAAAAGTTCAGAGGGGTGTGTTCAGTAAAGAAACGTGCGCTCTAAAAGTCAAAATTTCGAATTTCACTCATCGTTCAGAAAATGTTGCTTATGATTTGAAAAAGCTATTGCGGGACGGGGCGGGGAAACAGAAATTTCACCGAAACGAAAAATAATCGAAAAGTTGTGCGTTCAGTAAAGGATAGTGCGCTCTAAAAGTCGTAAAAACTACTTCAAACCTTCAAACATTCATTCAAAACAATAAATTTTGCTCGCTTTTTAAATGTCGATTTCAAAATGAACGCTTTTACGCGACTGCACTTTTCAATAAAAAAATTCAATTTCCAAAGTAAAGCCAGTAGAAACTTGAAAAATTTACATTCTGTAGAAAACGCTTTTTTAATGAAATTTTGCTAAAAAGTTGCACTTAAACGTCTGATATTCAAATTTCGTGTGACTTCTTGTGACAAATCTACCAGAGTTTACTCACGCACGGTGTTATAACGGAACCGAGTTATCAATTCTCTATCCAATGATATAAAAACGAACTCTGTTGCGGCTCAAATGGTTCTTAGCACCGTCAAAATAGGCGGCGTCATGATTCAGTCGATATTGCAATTTGAAAAAAAACGCGCAAAACTAAAACTCTTGACTTTTTTTATAAAAAAAAACATAAAACTGGAACTCATATTTGCATATCTGAAACGGTTCTTTGGAGACAAGCTTCAAATGAGCTTGATGTAAAAATACAAAGTCGTCCAAAATATTATCAAAACTTGAAAATCTACTCTAACTAAGAACTAGAATAGCTCAATAGGTATCGAAACCACGCTACGAGTCAGTTGATGAATATGGGACTAAAAGTTCTACATGTACATGGCAACCATGGGCAAAGTAATGCTAAGCTTACCAAAATCTGCGTAGTGCCACCTGGAAAGAAAGATGAAACTGTGTTTAGTACAGCGGAAAATCTGTCCAAAGCCAGACTTATTTTATCAGCACAGCAGAGAGAAAAATATAAAGAATCCATAAAACTTCAGTTGCTTGTCGGAAAGCTAAGCTCAGTTCAAGCTAAAAAATGTATAGATTTGAGTCCATTCTTACCAGCTTTCTACAAGTTGGGGCACCATGCTCCATTTTCTACCCAATAATCCTCAAGGAGTTCACGACACTTTCACAAACTACCGCACTTACCATAAGATCCACAATGATTCCATATTTCCCATCTAAGAACGAGATTCACACGACACAAAGGATTACCTAAACCGATTTCTTCCTCTGTCGATAGCAAACTGACATTCAAACACCTTTTCGAGAAAAAAGACACTGAACTACAGAATAAACATGATTATTTAATCATATAATTGTTCGCCCTTTCGATGATCCATGCTTTACTTGGCGGTTCGAATTCAGTTTGTTTATTGTTGGCATTTTTTTATAAAGTACCTGTTCGCACGGCAATATTTTCAAAGGCAAATTCCACTTATCGAAAGTCAACAACAACTAAACGAAAACCCTCCAAGTGCAGATCTTTTACTATTTTAATTTTAAATTTAGTGCCATTTATATTTGTCTGAATTTCATTCAGCTGCAGTTATTAATGCACAACGCCAAAACTACACGAATACAATACTATACGGAATACAAATATACAAAGGCTGTTAGGGCAAATCTGAACGAACCCAATAAAGGGAAAATGTTTGCTGTCGCTGGACAAAGTATTTTAAATTATAAGGCCTAATAACATAAACATTAAATATTTTATCGTATATATTTTAGTATATTTTTCTCGTATTATTTTATATATTTTAGTTTTACCGTTCATTGGGAGGCCTTTCAAGAATCACAAAGCCTTACAAAAATGTCGAAAAATGTAAAAAAATGTGTTCACAGACAAAGGTGTGATATATCTATAGAGCAAAAATTTAAAGTTTAAGTGAATTAGAGGAAAACTAACACCAATCATTTCCACTAGATTTTTTCGAGAGCGGAAATTTAGTACGATAAGACCATTTGGAAATTTGTGCAACAACTGCTAAATCTACCGCTCACCAAATAGAATGACTAAATTAAGATTTTCGTTGAAATTAATACAAAAGTGCACGGATAATATTTCAATATATAAAAAAACATTCAATGATCCAATCCCATTTTTAAACGCGACGAACAGTGCATGTGCATTTGCTATGCCCATTTTCACCCGCATTTAATCATACAGACAGAAGCATTTATTATGCTTAATTCAAAGATTCCAACACAAACTGTATGAAATTGAAACCTTGAATTGTCAAACCGCAACTTGAAAAAAAGCTTGAGAGTGTTGAATTAAGAAGAGATGATCAGTTCTTTATTTACTTGAAGAAAGCGTTATAATTTTGTCACTTTTACTTCCTTTAACATTTGAAAAAAATAGTCAAGATCACCCATGTTGGCAAGAGAGACTGTCTAGTTCCTGTATTAACTTATGCTCTATTATTATTTTATGATTATCTATGCCCACAAAAAATCTGCGATTAAAAATAGACTCATCTATTGGAACGTAATTAATATACACATTTTTTCGATTAGAAAAATATTACAAAAGTTTCTATTCTAAAACGTTTTTTACTTACTTTTAAAACAAAAAAGCTTAGCTGAGCTCTAAGCTTTTTCGTTTTAAAAAGTTTCTATACTTAAAAAAAAATAAAACGGTATAATAAAGGGCGATAATAAAGCAATCGGTGGAATTTGGACCGGATCTGAATTTGGTTGTGAAGTTTGCTTGCAGACATGACCAACACCTTCAGAGTGTGATCATCCAAAATAAACACATATTTTACCAATTCTTCAAGCAATGGCAGTGAGGCGTTCAACGCAGCTTAGAAATCATATGATTTCTAAGCTGCGTTGAAATAAATAAATAAATTTAATAAAATAATTTAAAAACTTAAATAAATTAATTAATATTTTGCAAATATGTTAAAGTTTTAATCACTGTTACTTTATCGTTCAGTATCTGTCGAGCGCAACTGAAATTTTACAGAAATTTATAGAAAAATAAAAACCTCGAAATCGCTCTTATACTAAAGGTACTAAATTAAAGTTTCATCAATTAAAACGATCAAATGGACACAAAGTTAACACAAAGAAATATGACCGATTTATAAAAAAATATATTTTATTCACAAATTTACATTTACAAGTGGCTAATCAGAGACTTGTCTCAGTGGCTAATAAAATTTATAGAAAGCAATATACAAAAAGTGATATAAATACATAAAGTTCAATCTAAATAAGTCGAAATAATATCGACTACTTCAATAAATTAAATCAATTTTTATTTCCATAGACAATATTGATTATTATGAATCTACATAATACTTTCAGTAACTATGTTTACAATCGTCTGCATATACAGGGTGTCTCACCAAAAACGCGATATAATCTGGTATAGTTTGCTAATAGACAAATTTAAGAGAAATTGTTTCAAATAGGTTAAATTGAGTCAACACGACGATATTGTTAATGATATTTTGTCACATGTTTATATTGCTTTGTCTCTATGACAATAAATTATTAGGACTCAACTGTACCGTTTGAGATTGTCCTAATTTGTATTCTAATAATGATGCTTCCAGAACAACCTGAACTTGGATATCTAGGAAACGAAGAAAAGATAACAAGGCACTAGTTCTCTAGAATCATCATCTAATTATAGAAGTTTAAATCTACAACTGTTCGTTACTTTGTTTCTCACCATGCGCTCCTTTTCAAGTTCATTATGTTTATACATTTTCATGGTTTTATTGATAATATATTCCTTCAATGAATAGAACACAGTTCTATTTAAAAATTAAGACTCCGCTTAAAATGTGCAAAAAGCACCCGTTCAATTTAGAAAAGAAGCACTCTGATTTCACATATTACAGAAAAACTTAAATGTAAAAAGCAACTGAAGTGTTATTACAGTCCAACAAAAATGGAAAATAATTATACAGCTTGAGGAGTTTGATTTTATTTAAATATTACTTGATACAATATATTATAGATAAGTTCTATATTGCTGAGGCGCATTCATTTTTTTTTACAAACTTCTTGTTGGGTATTTCGCCTCAAAAATTTTTGTCAGAATTTCCTCACGTCTTTTATTACAGATTGATAAATAGTGCTCCTATTTCGCAAAAAGAACGAATTATTCATCAAAAAGTAATTAAGAACCATCACCTAGAGGGTATCCTGCGACACACTTAGGCTCAAGCTGTAAGAGAAAATTCCAATTAGTAAAGAAATTAATTTGAAAAATTACTTTAACTTAAAAAAAAAACGTCAAGTTTGTAAAAAAAACAATATATTATATTAACAAAGTAAACCAGAAATGCGCTTTTGGTGAGATTCTTTGCTAAATTTGAATGATAAAAACAAATGAAAAAAATTATGAGTAGTCCTCTTGATCGTCACTGTTTGTTGACATGGCCAGAGCTTGTGCCTGTTGTGCAGCAGCTTGAAGTTGTTCCCACTGCTGCTGATCTGCATACGCCTGCTCTTGACGTGCTTTTGCAAACAGTTCCTGCTGTTGTCGAAGCAATTCTTCTTCGGGAATACCAAGATTTTCTAAGCGGGTGCTTTGTCGTCGCCGTTTAGCTGCTACAGCCTTACAATCTTTCAGTACAGCTTCAGCTTCTGCATGGTAATCTCCAAAGCCCAATTTATCTAGAGCTTCAAATACAATTGAGAACATCTAAATGGACCTTCACAGGGGTTCTAATAATAATGTATTGAGAGGTAATTCTACTAACAGTTCAAGGCTTCTGAAGCAACTGCAGGAAGCAATTAGCTAAAGTTGTTGATTTTTTTAGACCAGGCTAAAGTCAATGAGACTGACTAAAAAAAATGTTTAAGAGAGTACTTACTACAAGGGTCATTTGATAAGTTAGTGACTTTTTGAATTTCCCGCGCACTAATTTTACTTACTAACACTACTCCCGTAAACTGCCGTCTGTTAGTAGACTGCTGTGAAATTTTGAACACGTTGCGTCATTTAGTTCGTGTTTAACGTGTTATTGAAAAGAGATGACCGTCCGTCCGTGACCGATGAAGAGGCCATCATTGAAAAAACCGCATATTTTGAGGACCCCGAGAAATTATATTATTTGGAAGAGAGGGAATAAAAAATTGGAAAGACGCTGGACTAAGTGTATCAAGCTAAAAGGAGATTATGTTCATTCAAAAAGTCACTGACTTATCAAACGACCCTCGTACTTTCGATTGTAGCTGAAACTGATTAAATATTCAACTGATCAAAACTTTTGAAAGCTAATTCAAACCACATGCTTCGTCTATAATTAGAATTTTCGAATGGTGTTAAAAGTTTGAGAAAAAATGGCATACCGGTTGTACTGAAAAAAGCCAACAGTTTCTGAAGATTTGCGGTTGTTTCCTGAATTTTGAACATTATGATGAAATAAAAGTTCTATGTGCACTTGTTTAAAATGGAGGTTAACCGATAATGTATTTTTTTAACAAATCTATAAGTCAGTGATGATTGTTCGTAACTAATTATGTGATTTTATTGGCGTAATTGGAATAGGCGGTAAATATCCAGCCGCGGGCGACGGAAAGCTTGAATCATTAATAATAATCAAAAAGTTCAGTAGAAACCAACTTAAAAATAAAGAGTGTTCCGTTAAAATTTCTGGGTTTGCGAAGTGTTCCAGTATAGGAAGAATTTGGGAAACTCTCTAGTGGAACAAGGTGTTTGCTTGCGTTTTATTATGGGACACAATCGTGTCTAACTAGCATGTAATCATTTTGAATTGAAATATATATATAGGGTGATTAAAAATTGGCGTCATTCCTATGGGGGTGTTTAGGGACTCATTAACTCTGTCCCAGGTTGGGTCGTCAAACTGCGGGTTCGTGGAAGTTGTAAAGGACCTTTGAAAATGTCTGGCAAACGTGTCGCTTTATCCTTATCTGTGTAGTTTTTTTACCGTTTTCGTCGATTGTGTATTGTGATACCAATGTTTTTCTTTGTGTTGTTCTAATTCTTGACATGTTTCGAGCAATTTGTAACAATCTACCAATATTTGTACATTTTTCTTACGTTCATCTAGTTTTTTCTTAATTCGTCGCCTTGCTGAATTGAAATATTTTGCGCCTAACATTAGATTGTCTGTTTTCATGTGTTGACCTTATGCAATTATGAATTTTGAAAGTTTGTGTCAATAAATATTCATACAGTGTCGATAGTTTTTCCTACGACTAACAGAAAAGGTAGTCGCTACCGGCACACTTTAGCAACCGATGCTTTATACTAAATTAAATACTACTCACAAACTACATACCCATTAGCACATGTTCAGCATTTATGGTTTTCTTGTTGAGTTGATTACAAATTTCATTTGCCTCTGAACTAACTAAATGAATAAACTCTGTACAACAATTTAATACGAGTTCCCGGGCTTCATTTGCTATTCGCACAGATGGTACCAATTCTTTAATCATTTTGTTAATACTAGCACGGGGTAAAGTGAGCTCATCGTCCTCCGCATTAGACGGCATATCGTTAGATCTGTTGGGTATTGACATGATCATATAAATCGGAACCAAATGTTGAAAAATGCTGATTTAATTGCACTTTATTTATTCGCCTCGATTATTTTTTGTTTTGAAAAATAACTTAACCTATTTTAATAACTGACAAATGACAAATTCTTAAAACTACATGCATAGATAAAGATGAGACGAGACTGCATGCACAGATTATCAAACTATTGATTACAGGACAGTACAGTCAATGAACTGTATACAAGTACCAGAGACCAAATACCTTGGCCCATGATACAATGAATACAAGGTAGGATCTTGCTGTCGATTTACGTGACGTCAGTAGAAATCGCTTTTTTCCTGTCTGCTAAATGTGATTAAATATAGCTTATTTAGTCTTTGTCACATTTAATTATTTTTTTATAAATCCTTCTTATAATTACAAGATGCTTTGCAGCAGATTTTAGACTTGACTGGCCACACAGCACGCTAAAACGCTGAAAATCAGAGATTTTGTAAAGAATTTTTTAGGGTATTTTTCTTCCCAATAAGCCTAAATCAGGTCCCAAACGATCAAAAATGTTCAAAGCATTCGGCTATGCAATGCTGCAAACCATATCCACATATAACTTTCCATTTTTGAACTATTGCGTTTTGAATTCAGTGAAAATTTATCTAGGCTACATGCATTTTAAATGGGATCAGCTGTTCACTTTACCGAAGTGGTAACCAGCGACGTCATGTGCGCACGAAAATCGAGTTTTGGACCGATTAATATCCTACTTGTATTCATTGTATCCACGAAATATCCCCCCACAAAAAAATAGGGGGTATGTTCTGTGATTGTATCATGGTATACAGTTGATTGAGTACAGGAGATATAAATTCTTCTTCTCTCTTGTTATTGGCTCCACCAGCTAGGCTATGTTGCCAGGGATATATAAATTAAGCAAATATCGCAACAACTTTCGAAAACTCGACTAAATTCAACTAATTATAGTTGATTACTTATGCAGGCACTAAGCAAAGATGCTTAACTAGTGAATGAAGTTATATTGAATATACTAAGCAAAGGGAACAGAAAAATGGGCAACAGAATCTGCTGGACGGATTGGCATTATTTTCTTCGGATTTTCTTACACGAAAAGAGTTTTACCAATATATTAAATTTGGATGGTTTTACTTCCTTAGTGGAATTTCTTCCAATTTTCACTAACAAAATTGACAAAAGGATTTTTTAAGAAATAAAATATTTACAGCAAAGCTCAGTTTAGCTATTTGGTTGCTTATACATATATTTGCTCTTCAATCATTAAAAGCTTAATAATACTACATTAAATAAATCTGATGAAGAAATTATTCCATTTCCACCATACTGTATAAAACGTTTTTATTTTTGGAAATTAATTTAATTTATTTACACTGTACTACCTATCATAATTAAATCTAATTCTAATTAAAAACTGCTTGCTAAGACAGCCAATATGTGGCTATTGAAAGGCGCATGTAAGGTCAGATTTTAATAAAACTACGATTTATTCAAAGGGTGTTTTGCCTTTTTTCCAAAGCCCATGTTGTATCCAATAAAACTGAGCGTCTTAACTCCACAACCAGGTTCGAAATAAAGCCAAAATTGCTAACTACTTTAATAAGCTGACCAAAACACTCCGACAACTGCCTATAAAAAATCGCCAAAAAGGGTGTGGTAATTACACAAGAACCTGAACACTGTGCGCATATGGGTCTTATGAATGAACCCTTTTTCTGACCCGATTTCTCGGTTTACTGACCCACTAACGGAATTTTTAAAAAACATTTGACTCGACAGGGGTGGAGGGCTGATTCCTGACAATGGTGAATTCTAGAATGCTCCGACACCCATGTACCTGTCCCAACAATAAATTTGAATGCAAGGTTTTTGCTATAATTAATCAAATTAATCAAACGATAAATTCTGATCTACAACTTGCTGAAGTTGAGCAAGATCCAAACTCCTATAATGACTAATACCGGCACTATGAAAGCAAAGAGAAACTTTCGCAGAAATGATGTGTTGACTGAAACACTAGGTATAAATGATTAGATAATGCTAGTCATGCGAAAGCTGTTAAAAACATATAACTATTCTGTCGCTTTTAATGATGCGAGAAGAGAAACTCATTCACAAATCATGACCCGGTTTGAATGTGGATCTGCCTTTTAGGACGCCTTAGCATATCATATCAAGTTCTACCAACTCGAAATTTTAGGAAAATTGAGCAAAAGGCTAATCCGAGAGCTCGTGTGAAAATTAAGTCAAGTATTCTGTCGCTCATTGCATGGTTTGAATGTGGATCTACTATGTGGACAGTCTCTACACAGGCTGAAAGTTTCGTACAAATCGAGCAAAAGACTGAGCTGAGAACTACCATTCAATTTAGCATAAAAAATCCATGATAGGATTTGTTTATCTTTGGCTAAGAAATCTGTTTTGTTTATGTTAATCCAAACAAGTTAGAATGCAAAACGGGTCTTTGAAATTGATTCAGTATAAACTGAAATTTTCTACAACATAGTCAACAAAAAAAAACTTATTACCGAACAGCCAAGGAAAGCAATGACTAATCGAAGAGACGATCGAGCAAACGATTATATCATTATGGTAGTTCTGTAGCTCGGGACGTTCGCAATGTGAAAAAACCTCAATATCGCATGAGTTTTGTCGAAAAGCTGGCTAAATATTCAGTTTGATACGAGCAACGAATGAAATAAGTCGTCCTTTCTTCGTGTCTTGTTAGAAGATTTTGGTGCTGGCAATTAAAATAAGTGAGGCAGATTAATCATCCAGTTAATAACTATAGGATGAACGTTTTTAATTTCGAGTGCATCTTGTTTGTGTGTTCAAGTGTAGTTGTGCTTTTTGGAGATTGGATAATTGATAAAAAATGGAGGATGGGGACAGCTTGGGGAAAGGTGGTAAGAAGMATATCTACCTACGAAACCCTTAGCTTAGCTAAAATTCAATGGCTTTCTCTATTTCCTTTTCATTYCTTCGTTTACTGATTTTACATAATTGGGCTTCTTTCTGTTATAATAAAGAMTGCTATTTTTCTTTSCAGGTGGTACGATGCGGCTTTCGGTAAGTTTGGCATTACTTTGCCTCTGGTTGGYATGTAGATCACTCTTCGTCTCATATAGGCTTGTATTTTATGATATTGTTGCATGTAACATTAATTCGACTGGGTGCGACGAGGGAGTTTCTGGATTCTGGAGTGTGGTTTTTAAATTATTAAAATTAATTTMAGTTCAAACTTSATAATTTAAAGTATGAKGTTTTCTATAGGATTTTAMATGAACTCTCATAATTAAAATCATCAATTAAAATAATAGCTCAGAATCCAGACCAAAATGCCTAAAGGTAAGTGAAACTTGATTATTGCGTTGTGATGGTATAACAGATAGCACCCAGAGACTGTCTGGTCTGCTCAATTAGATTTTCCGAGACTTTTTCAAATTTAGCACTCCAAAAAATATTTTCCAAATCGTTAGTGATAGGAAATTTCAGCGGTCAGAATCCGTCTGACTATAACAGTTTTTCGCCGCCCAGAGCCCTTCAGGCGATATGTCGTTCAGATCAAGATTATAACCAGACTTGCGGCTTTTCTTCTAAATCTAAGACACTAAATGGCTTTGAGTTTTTTGAGAAGTCTGACTTTTAGGGAAATTTAGCCGTCTGGACGCGGACGGCAAATTATTTCGCAAAAGTGGATGGCAATCAGGGTTGCTATTTCCATTTTGCAATATTTATGCTGCTCGGATGTGCAGCTTATATCATTTTGTAAAAAGGCTCTGCGGAGTTTTGCGGTTCTTGCTAAATTTATGTGGCGGGCATTCAAATAGCRGCTTATTGGTAACGAAAGTGACTTTTTCTCTACTGCTAGGTAAATTTGTTGAATATTTTAATGTACTACTTACACGRWTTTTATTGCAGCCTTGAAGTATTTATTTTATTTATGTACTTATTATATGTACTTTCCCTACATTGACTATATATATGTATCTTATTTATGTACTTTCCCTACATTGATCTTTTTTTGCGAAACGTTTTTACTACGTAGTGTTCTAATATTGTTTTTTCTCGCSAATTGATATTTCTTTGCAACTTTAGAATATACATGTATTCATGTCTTACTATACCGTTTATTTCTTTTGCTAAAATTCCTACTGTTTATTCACTTACACCAAGTCACTGTTTAAAATGTCTCAATTTAACAATGAATGCTTTTAGAACATGAATAATTTAATTTTTAGGTATTATTGGCAAGTCAAGGTAAAGTTTCATTTGCGAACTAAAGTTTTCTTACCCTTGATTTTGAGTATAAATGTGACCCGGACCCTCACTAGTTACTTAGTATTTTCGTGATAGGCTTCTTTAAAGTTCGTTCTTCTTACGGAAACGGAACGTAGGATAATTTATAGCTTCATGCACTTTTTATGATTGTGTATAGTTTGTCTGTAAATGATAAGCAAAAAAGTGGTTATTTTACAGGAAAAATTAATGTCTCAAATTCATATAGAAGTTCATTCAGTTTACCGAAATCTCAAAAATTACGAAGCTTCAGCGTTTTGAATTTGGGTTCTTAATGATTACCTTTGCTTGTTCACGGATTATTTTCAAATCTGGCATCTTTCCTGATGCACATATTGCTCAGTGTGAATGAGCGAACACATGAATGAATAATATACACATTTGTTAACTGTGGTTCTTATGCCGTCTTAGATTGTAGTTTTTGTAGCTTCCTTAAAATATCTTAAATTATTAGAGAAAATTGTAAAAATTATCTTTCTTAATAAGTTATTATTGATTCTCGTAATAAAAGAAATAGGTCTACTAATATACTACAGTTAATGATTTTTTTTTGGCTAAATGGCATTTATTTAATCACCTGCATTAAAACATTTTCAAAATGTGTCCTTTGTTTTACAAAGCAATAAAAATAAAATCTCCACTAAAAATATTTAATGTGTACTGATTTTTAATGTTCCTACCTACTCATCTTTATTCTGTATTTTTCAACTGTGTGCAATGTTCCACACTGTACAATATTTATTTCCCAAATGTTATCGATCAGGAAAAACACTTGGTACCGCACCAGGCTTTAATCGTTTGTGTGTACTTTCATCTAGAATCTGATAATAATCGGTTTGAAGAAAGTGGTCTCCACAAAGCCTACTCGACTTTGAGGGATACCAGTTTTCTCTACCAACAGCCTCAATCCAATGCTTAAGAACCTCGGGCCGACTGAAGGGAAACCTATAAATAATAATCATTTTGCACACCCCACAAAACTGCAAAGACGTTTCGACAAGAAATTTTCTTCAAAATGGGTAATAACTTTGTTTACCTATGAAAGGAAATTGGTTTAAATGGATTTTGCGTAGCGCTACAACCAAAGGCAACGCAACTAATAACCATTATTTGAAGCCTGATTTCTAAATAGATTTGAATTGAATGCCATGAATGCCCTCACCAGAGACAAGTATCTACCCTCACAACTAAGCCCTTTGTGTCCTAACCTTAAAACAAAAACAGGATTACATCACAGGTCACAAAGCAGGGTGGCCAACCACTCAAACGCGGATTACCGTACAAGCCATTTGAAAATACCGTATTTGAACCGTAGTACCGTCCTTAGATTCATTTCATTCATTCATGAGGCCATGGCCCAGTGACCAAAAAAAGTGTACAATACCGTACAATTGGCTTACGGTAACGTGTTAGGGCCCTACACCGTACAATCGACCAAATTACCGTACGAATGGCCACTCTGTCACAGAGGTTACTCTGTTATCTGTGGACAGGATATGTGAAAAACATGGTGAAGTTAGTCACTAAACCAACAAAATTAAGTTTAAATTTGGCGATGGCTGGGCAATCGTGACGTAATTCGAGTAAAAGATACTAAATATTAAGCAGGGTGTGTAACTTTTACTCAAAATCGTACCAAAGATTTGTTAACGTACAATTATTTTTTAGGATTGTGATGTAGCTCTTGAAAATGTTTATACAAGTTTTTTTTTCTTCAATTCTTTATATAATAATTGATTTTTTTAACTTCTTTATTACATAATACCTAAAAAAAATGGAATTCAATAAAACAAGGAAAAAATATTTTAGTTTTATTTATTGTGTCTTTTAACTAGCTTCACATTTTTATGTTTTAAATGTTTCTTGTCAGGTTTGTTTGATTTTAAGCTTCCAATTTTCTTCTTTTTGGAAACGGTCTTCAATTTTTTGCCCAATTTAACACTCGTCTTCTTAGGTACATCCTCCCAAGATATTTTACTTGGCTCCTCTTGATCTTCAATTTTTTTGTTAAATTGACGTTGACCATTTACACCTTTTGCCTTAAAACCGTTTAGTGATGCTTTCTTCTTTGCCTTTTCCACTTTTGTGCTTTTCGTTTCTCCTACAGTTTCATCGAGACTGATTTCATGGGCCTCTTCAATTTCTGAAAAGTATATTTTCGTTAAAGTTACGACAATGCGATATTTTATGCCGATAAATTTAYTGATTGATTTTTCTACCTTTCCATCGTAAATTTTATAGTGTCGTGAAAATTGTTGAATTTATCTAGGGTATAGAATTTATCTAGTACATATATTGAATTTTATCTTTGGGTAAACACATTAAGCAATCGTCCACATAGCGTTTAAAGAAAGTCGGTTTATAAGTTAGACTTGTTATTATGTTTTTTTCTAAGCTTTCCGTGACAAGGTTTGCAAGTGTTGCTGATATGGTCGAACCCATTGCTACACCGTATATTGGTGAATAATATTTTTCTTCAAACTTGAAATATGCAGATTTTAGGCATAGCTCTATCGCTTCAATAAATTATTTTCTGGAATTGTTGAATGTTGTCCCATTTCCTTCCATTTGTTTTTTATACACTCTATTGTATATTCAATTGGGATATTGGCATATAATGATGTTACATCAAGCGMTACTAAACAGTGATTTTTTGGGTTTTAATAAATTCAAGAGTCCATAATATATTCTGACTGTCCTAAGACGTTYSTTAAAATTGTGGATAGGAACTTTCATAAGTTGTACGTTGGTGTACCTATATTGTTGACGATTGGTCGTAATGGTATGTTGTTTTTATGAAGTTKATGTAGTTATGTTTAAACCRAAAATKTATTATTTTACTTAGTTTTGTTTGTATATTATTGGCTAAATCTTTTTTTCCTATTTATATGTATTGATGGTCATTTGGTAAGGCTAACATTTTTGTTTGGTATTCGTTTTTAAGCATAATTGCTGTTTTATTACATTTATCTGCTGTTAGGGTACATATATTTGTATTTTTATTTAGGAATTGTTTTGCTTCACATATCAGTCTGTCTATTCTAGTTTCAAATCCACTTTTTTGTCGTTTTTTTATTTTTTAAATTTGTTAGTGTGTTACATAATTAACGTTTGCTATGATGTTATCAACTGGTTTATAATGATATTTATATAAGGAAAACCTTGGTCCAAGTGAACAAATATAGATTATCGGATTTGGTATGCTCATTGTTGACAAATTCTTGATTCAACTCTTGTCCGCCACGTATTCACCTATCCAATTCTAAAGATTGCTTTGTTATAAGTATCTCAATTTTGTTTATTTGTTTTGCCTTGATTTTGTTGAAATAAAGTTCGTATTGATGGTTTTGTTGTTCAAAAATGGTTTTAAATCGTTTTGCAGCACTATATTTGAAACTTGCATATAAAAAACATTTAGTACTTTCAAATAATTTTCATTATTCTGCTTATCCTTAGCTTAGCTCTCCCAAAATTATATACTTATACAAAGCTCGATATGCCTATAGAAGAGAGAGAACTCGCTAGTTCCGATCAATTAAAACACCGCATATATGGATTATCAAAAAAAATGGATTAAAGAATTGTTATTATGCTCCGTCTAATAACGTTTATTTTTTAAATGTAAATGTTTACCTTCTTCAACTTCCTCTGCAATATCAGAAGTGTCACTCGTAGGAATAACATTTGAGAACTTCTTTAGCTTGGCTACGAAAAATCCATCCATATTGTGCTCATGTGGATAGAATCTCCTCGTTAAATTTAACGTTGGATGAAGCCTGAAATAGATAAAAGAAGTAATGACAACCCGTGCGCCGCATGAAAAGAAATCAGTTATACCTTAAATGCCGATATTTAGTGAATCCTTCAGTGCCGAATCCAAGTCCGGTATCTACTAGTTTAACGTTTCTCTTCTTCAAAGCGAAATCTATGACCCATTCGTTTTCTTCCAATAAAACTGAGCAAGTTGAGTAGACAATGTACCCTAAAATAAAAATATGGACAACAATATGTAGAGTATTCTCAAGTTATAATATTGCTAAACTCTTCTGGGGGCAACATAAAAAACAGCTTACCTCCTGTAGGTGATTTTGCATTGACGGAATCAATAGCAGCTAACAACAACTGCCTTTGTAGGTTGTAACACCTCTGGATATCAATTTCGTTTTTACTCGTCTTGACACTATTGTCTTTGGCCACAACTCCGGTTCCTAAATATTAAAGACATGTTTTAAATAGAATAAATTAGCATAAATAAGAAATTTATCCTCAGCTTAAACCAATAAAATATCTAGAATTCCGATGAATGATTTGAAGGAGGGCATAATTAACAGAAAAATGTACAAAAATAAAAGTAAAACTTGTAACGCATTTTACACCAAAGTTCTACAAACTTTGAGAAGCTGGCAATTTGCCTTCCGATTAAAATTATTGCAATTTCTATAAATGCAAACGTTGTTCCTTTATTGAAACTCGGTTCATAATTAAATTCATGTCGATCTGATATATTTTGCATTAAATTTCAAGTCAATAAAAGTTTTATTATTTTAGGTCAAAAGTTAGTCTTGGCAAAAAATACTTTTAATTCAGTTCATTACGCTCTCAGACATTCATGTAATTTTGCGTTATTCGAAGCTACCATGTACATAAATTAAACTCACCGGTACAAGGAGCATCTAACAGCACTCTATCAAAGAATACTTTCATTAACTTGGGTATATTTCTGCCATCCATGCAAGTGATTACACTGTTGACAACGCCTAACCGGTGAAAATTGCCCACTATTGCCTTAGTACGATCTCTAAAATTAAATAAAAAATAGAAAAAAGCTCTTGAATGGAATTTCATACTGTACATGTTCAACAAATGATCAAACAGTGGCTTTATTCATGGACATAGTCGTATTATAAAGTAAAGAAAAGTATAAAAATGTGTTATGCGATAATTTATTAAGTACATATAAGTAATAGAACGAATTGAGTTTTAAGTTTGCAATTTTATTTTCAGTTCTTTAAATCATTTCTTTGTAGTTAATAACAATATAAATCAAATGAATGTTAGTTTTTTAGTTTATTACAGACTTCGAAGGTACTGAAATGATTAAGCTCAGTTTTACATATATTTTGGTTTGATTTGATTTTTTGATCCTAAACAGAAAATTTTACACCAAAAAAATAATTTTGGTTTTTATGAATGCAGGATAAATCTTTTCCAGGGTGCTGAAAAAAAGTGTGAAAACTCAGACTATGTTTATTCTGTTGAACATTAGAAATATATGTATATCGCTTGAGATAACCACAAACCAAATAAAAGCAATTCATCATCAAAAAATAAACATTAATGTTCAAAAAAATTACGAACATGTAATAGTGCCCAAAAACTAGAGTTTTTGTAAAGGTTGTTGTTGATTGTTATTCAAGTTTGAATAATACCATTGGCTTCAAGATCTTTACTTATAATTGAATCACTTCATATATAAATTCCCGTTTGCTATTTTCCCGATTTCTTATAGCATTAATCTACTCTAATATCTGAGTTACAAAAGTTCTCCCAAAAAAGTAGTTGATAACTGGCAATTAAAACTTATCCACTACATACTATATTTGTAATTCTTATAACTGATGACTTACTTGTTGGAATCGTTTGCGAATAGCACACCTGTATTCTTCATCAGAGCTGCGATATGCGAAGCTTTACCACCTGGTGCAGATGACATGTCAAGGATTCGCTCATTTTCTTGCGGAGCTAAAGCCATGACTGGCAAGAAACTCGAGGCTCCTTGAATAATATAGTGACCGCCCAAATATTCAGGAGTAGCGCCCACGGGAACTTGAGATGAGTAAACCACCAAGCCGACCTAAAAAAATTAATATCAATGGAATATTATCCAGTGGTTACTGATAAATTGAAACACAAAGGAAGTTTTAAAAATCCACCACAAACCTTGCTCCATTTCCCAATTGGATCTAAATTAACACCCCTATTAATTAACGCCTGAGCCAGATCTCTGCGCCGCGTTTTCAAACTGTTGGTTCGAATGGTCAAAGGACGCTGTACTTCGCTGGCTTCAAGATACTCCAAAAGCTCAGACAGCGGGAACAATTGCATCAACTTTTCCATCAGAAAATCATTGTAGCTGTAATAAGTGCACAGATCTTCCTTTAGGAGATCGATGTATTCACTACGGGAATGTTCAGCATCACGAAGCTTACTGAATTCGGATAAAACAGCGATTATTTCCCGGATTCTTTGCTGAACATCCTGAAAACGAAATTGTATCCAAAATAATAAAACATATATGGCCCAACGAATAATCATCGTACCTGCAGAGATTTGACCTCTTCCTCTGATTCTTTAGTAGGAAATTTAAAGGATTCTTGATTGGCTATATTTAACTGCATTTCTGCTTCTGCTTCCTTTTCCTCAAGAGCTTGTTTCTTCTTGAGTTTAATGTTTTCCTTTTCAATTGGAAGTAGGTCATCTTCATCAGAGTAAGAATCGTCACTGTGGTTTTCTTCTGAATCTGACAAGTCATTTAAATTGTCTACTTTCACGTTATCGTCCTCTGAAGCCATCTGTAAATTCGAGTTAAAGCACTGCTATTCTTAAAATTTTATATAATATCGTTATGAATATGTTTTCCAAACTAAAAATTATTAACTACTATACACCACACAGATGTAGCAATGCGTAATACAGTTGTACTTAGTCTTGTGATTTAACTGACTACTGTATTTACCTCTTCATCTTCACTAAAGTCTTCTTCGCTAGAATCTTGTTGCGGAGGTGGAGGAATCTTTTCATCGCTTTCTTTCTTTTTGTTTTTTCTATTTTCTTGACGCTTTTTCAAGAGTTCAACTTTCTTTTCTTCACGTTTCTTGACCCTTTTTTTCTGCCTGGAGCTGAGTTGCTTCAGAGAGTCTTCAGGAGCTAAAGCAAAGAAAATACTTGAATGATAACTATAATTGGTTATCTATTTTTAATAGGTATCAATTGGGCTCTAAAGTCAGTTAATTTTATTAAACTGAAACTAATTTTATTAAATAAATATGGCTATAAAAATGATTAAAGGTCTGGAATGTTTAAAAAAATAGGGTGAAGAGATCGTTAAGTATAAACGGTGTCTCAAATGCAGTTAAATGGTCCGTGCAACATTCCTTAAACTATTCGAAAATAGTGACTTTTCTTTGGTTTAGTTTTTTTCTGTTCAACCGCTCATCAATATTTGATGAGTGATTAACTTTCGATCTTGCTGGATCAGAAAATTACTATAGGTGTGTCAGAAACTTATCAAATAACTTCAGGTTAAGACTGTGTAGACAGGTAATATATTCGGAGAATTGAAAAGCGTTGAGTAAGGTTTCCTGACATCAGTATATTGCAATTTCTCACAAGCGCTTTTATTATGAGCTACTCAATTTCATGTTGTTAATAATAATGTATTATGAGTAATTGTCTTTAGTGCAGTCTCAACGTTGCCTCTGCATGCGTGTTAAATTTACCTTTTAAACTCTTTGGAAGAACTGGATCCTTCTGCTTCTTCGCCTTCTTGCCAGGGCCTTTTTTCACTATCTCACCCTCGTTAAATTTTGCCTTTCTACCCATTTTATTTATTCTTTAGTACACGTGTTTGCGTCACACTCGGTACGCTGGTTGTTTTAATTTTGATCGGTAGTAGTTGAGGTTATGCGTTATCCGCGCTTCATTTGATCTTCCACTCCACAGATCACAGAGGTTACTTTATTTTCTGTGTTCCAGACCAGATTTGAAACTCTTTGAAGTGGAAAGTGAGAGCAAAACTTTGAAGTGCAGTTTTAAATTAAAAAAATTATTGCATTATATTGCAATATATATTTAATAACTGTCGTGGAATATTGCTATAAATTAAAGTAATATACATTTAAATAAATTGTTTTATGTTTGTTTGGTTGCCAATCAACAATCTTTTTAAGTCAGAATTGAAAATAATGTTTACTCTTTATGTAACTTTACATAGCGCGGCTTCAAATTTACTTAATAATACGCAATTAAATTATTCAAAATAAGCTTTCCTATGTTGCCATATGCGTTTTATTGAGAAAATTCAGACAGATTGGGAGTTTTTGTTAGAGGTGTTTTGTGGTTTGTGTGTAGCAAACGTCAAGTGGCTTGTATGCGGTTTGGTTATAGTTGTTTAATTTTGGGTTAAACAAGTTTTAATCTACAGCATTACTTCTGTATACAGCAAATATATAACATTTGGAAAGGTTTACTGAACTCACAGTCTGCAAGAGCTAATAACATGGATAAATACGAAGTGTTGACATCCAAATCCTTCGGGTTAATTTGCCGCACTTGCCTTATGCATACAGAACTGTTTTCAATTGAGGATGTGAATTGGGAAGGCATACAATTAAAGGAAATAATACTTAGTTATACGTCTTTGGATGTAAGTAGCTTGAAATTGTTCAAAAATCTGGGTAATTTCAGTACAGATTATTAATTTGTATGATGTACTGGACTCCGTTACTCAAGTATATGTACTTATTTGTCTCATGAAAAGCTTTAGAAAATCTAAATGTTATTACGTAATTTAATTTCGTCAGAAACGAGTGGTTTTTATGGCAGAACCACTACATTAAAATTAAAATTAATGCAACAAACTGCACATGTCCCCAATTCGTATTACAAGAAAATTTTCTTATAAAAACGAGTAAATCACAATCAAACTACCACAGTTATTTACTTAAATCTAAAATGAAACTAAATATATCTTAAACAACATAAAAATAACCTGTATGTAATCAATTTTACAATACGCTGGATCAAAATTGGCGTCATTCCTTTAGAGGTATTTATGGAGTACAAATGAAAAATATTTCTCGAAAAAACCTGAAATATTCGCAATAAACTTTGTTAGAAATTTGACATCAATTTACATGTTGCTTGTTATGAAACAAGTAAAATATACAGGGTGCCTGCTTGACCAGCCTCACTCTTGGAATCTCTAAAACCATAAGAGATAAGAGGTGGCTTAACTTGGGGCAAAGTTGCACATTTTTTGTTTTACATTTAGGAATGTTTTCCGGGCTTTGGTATTTTTTGTTTTGTTTTGTAAGCTCGGAAAATTYTGACCAGTTCTGAAGGTGTTRAAAAAAMCAAAATTTGAAGATGATTTTATTTTTTTCTGAGCCTAATTGAAAAAATAATTTTTTGTATACTATATGTCGGTTTTTTTCAAATATATTCAGAAGTAGTYAGAATTTTCCAGGTCTTGTAACGGCATTTCACAAAGCTGAAAAATGCTCAAGTTTGCCCCAATTTAAGCGACCTTGTATCTCGTATGCTTTCCGAGATACCGTTGGTCTGGCTCGAACAACAGACACGCTGTATACAAACCATCATTTTACTAATGGAATTTGTTATTTTGTGGCTTTAATCCGTTGAGAGCAATGATCTCTTACATGCATCGCGAATATTTTGCATTTCTGTAAGTTGTAAAGCTTGCAAGTTCAAGGTTCAYATGTACAAAACCGGAAAGCCTTGTTTTTTATATGTAGTACAATCGATCTGATGCACGGCCTGATGTTTAAACAACATTTGCTAAAATAAGTTGTTAGACCGATATAAATGTCGCCCCAATAGCTTTGCATCCCTAGTGTTAGCGATTGTTTCTACCAAACTAAACACGATCTTAACCGTTGCTGATGAGTACTGATGAGTCTCCAGTAAACAGATGTTCAGTTGTGGCCACTTTCACTGTCTTGTTTGCTTGTTTTGCTTTGCTAACATCATACCAACATTTTTTGGGTCTGTCGTGGTTTAGCGTTTTTAAGACTTTACAGAAATTACAAAACTTCATGCGTGTTCGTCGACATTGTTATAGATTTTGAGTTATGAAAAGCACCATTAGAAAACTAATCACGAATTCGCTGTAACGTGCCAATGATAGTTTTGCCAAATTATTCATGAACTGCTTTCAAATATTGATTAATTTGCAAAGTCCAAGCGCTAATATAACATATTTGAGAAACAAATGTGTATTTTTTGAAAACATTTCTTTCGTAAGCCCCAGTAACGCCTTCAGGGAAATTCCGCTATTGTTTTTCGTTGTTTATGTAACATCATTAATGTTTTTCTCTCAGTTAGACGTGCCTGATCGCTTTCCTACAACAATGTGCAGTGGGTGTATTCGGCAAATGTACCAAACCTACCACTTTCTGCACAAAAGTAAAAATTCCGAATGGCTTCTGAAGAAAATATGTTTGCGGGAACAGAAAAACAGCCAAAGTCATGACGAGTCTATGACCGAAGACACTCAGGTTGAGTCTGAATATAATCAACTGAACGCCAACCGTACGATTAATGAAGACGATATGGATGAAGCGGCAGATGAAACACTTCTAAACGACGACTCAGATATTTTGCAGGAAATCGAGTCTATTAAAAGTGACATTACGAAAATACAGGCTGATCAAAAATTTCAATTATGTGAAGACAAATTAATTGCAAAAGAAGGAACCAAAGGTAGTGTTTTATATACGTATACGGGGTGAGTAGTGTTCGTTGAGTGGAGGCTGCAGCAGGTACGAATACGCGCATCTAAAGCAAACATTTGTAGTTTTGAGTTTTCTTCTGGTAGTGATTAGCGGGACTGGTTTTGGTTCTGTTAAAAAGCAAGGCTAAGAACAAGAATAAGACTTTTGAAGAGGCTTGGGAGAGTCTCAAGACTTCAAATTTCGATGATTATGATATGATAATATTTGATTGGTCTATTACTTTTTTCTTAAATTATCGGTATCACATTAAGTTTAATAAACAGCTGGCAGACAGCTTTCTTCAATAAAAACTAAGTTCTAGGAAAATTATTTATGTCCTATGTGCGTTTGGTTTTAAAACCTGGGTGTATAAATGAAAAATATAATACTTCTCTTCATTGTTCACTATAGTAGCAATGTATTTTGTGTATCAAACGATGGTTTCAAAAGCAGACAAATTTACAGAGTATCTTTTTAGATAGATGGAGAAATCATAGAGTATGTATGAAAAGTTGGAACACGTGTGATTTAAAAAAAGCATCTAATTGCCATTCATAGGAATGCTGTTAAATGATTATTTTCTTCAGAAAACAAACATTAAGTGAAATCAACTTTTTTGAGCCAAAAAAAATCAATCATTTTGAAATAAGCAACATAATTTTTGTTTTTGACTTTTCGAAAACTGATTAGAATATCGGAATTCAAATAGCAGTTTTGTATTGGTTGTTTTTTACTGGGCTGAACTTTTATTATTAAATTTATTTAGTTCAATTTTCCAGATTATTTAAAAGCAAGACTTGCAAGGCCAAGACATAACTTTCAAGATCAAAAGCGAGAGCAAGACTATGTGCAAAAACAAGAACCAAACCATACAAGTCTTTGTCTGGTCCATGCAAGTCTTTAAATGTTCATCAATTTTCAGTAACTACAAATTTAATGCGCCGTCAAGGCATCTCAAATGTGGTCGTAATACCCGCTAAGTGCGCAGAAGGCGCACTGGAAGTGCGTCGCAATCCATTTATGGAATTTTTGTCTACAACATACTAAATTGAAAAGTTACTTTTTGGCGTATGACAAAAACTTGTTTTTTCAATAAGAACCATCTCACAATCCAATCTTGAAATAATCATCACATGAAACGTAAAACATAGCCATAGTAACAAATAATCGCAAATTTTATTAATATTTATACATCTTTGATAATTATGTCTTTCTACTTTTATTGCAAAAAAAGATTATCTCCGAAAAGGTGTAAATACCACAGTTTATGGATAAATACTATAATTGAAAAGCATCATCTTAATGAAGGCGTTGTAAGAAGAAGTCCTTTGAATAGGTTGTTAAAATTCGAAGTTAATGTATTGAATGTATTCGATTAAAATAAGACATTAATGTATGCTTTGAATTATAAGTTTCTTGTCAATAAAATTGACTTGAAGTAGAATGTTGGAAGCTGCAATTAATTGATCATTTAATGATATTTGCGTCTGCTGCAGCTTCTATAATTCCGGCGCAAGATATCGAAACATCTCACCCTGTATAATTTGCTAAGCGACTTTGTAATACTTGAGAAAACATTTCCCGGTGCATATAAAAACTTCAGTTTTGACTATTTTAAGATTTATTTATATTAAATAATGTTTTTATTCATTTAGGTTTCTCTTTTACGTGTAACATCTGTACGGCTACTTTTAACAGTCGCCAAGAAATCCAGGATCACAAGCAGGCCAAACATAGAAAATATTTTAAGTTTTCGTGCGAACGTTGTGGCATCCGATTTCAGCGAATTCAGCAACTAGTAGCTCACATAAGAGTTCATACGGGCGAGAAGCCGTATAACTGTAACATTTGTGGCAAGTGTTTTACTTTTAAGGCTTTGTTGGAAAAACACTCGATTCGCCATATTGAACTCCAAAAATCTTATCAATGTATATACTGCGATACAGGTAAGTTCTCGTTTCAATTAGATATAATTGCAGGCATATTTGTTCAAATGTTCGAATGTTTACTGATATGTGCTTCCAAGATTTGGTTTTATTTGCTTTCCAACTGAATTATGGTCGCTGCTTAGAAATGCTGATCAATAAATTCTTATTTCAAAGATTGGTAAGCTGTCTATCCAGCTCTCTTAGAACTAATGGAGAAATAAAAAATATTTTCCAAGTCGTAATTATGAATTGAAATATATCGTTTAATATGAAAAATCAGATCAGGGTGGAAGAACTTAGCCATGCTCTGGGGAACGGTTAACAAAATCAAATTGCTTTCGTCGTTTACAAATCTTATGTGACTGCTGAAGTTGAATCAGTCAAGAACAAGGCATTGTGAATGCAAAATTAGTGATTTTGTATAGAACATTCAGTTTCTGTTCGTTAAAGCTAATTTATCATCTGTTATCTAACAATTTGGCATCACTGCAATCAACCACTGTACGGTTTTGTGTTTGAACGCAAGTTTGTTCGAACCGCGTTATATAATGTACGAAATCGATCAGAAGCAGCCAATCATTTGTTTACTTGATGTTTGCGCTGCTGCCACATGTTAATACTAGAGCTGGTTAAATGTTTTGGAGGGTTTTCTAATCATTCAAAAAGTATATTCATATACACCATAATGAGCATGAATTAGGCTAAAAAATAAAGCAGGTTTTTCGCGGATCAAAAATTCTCATCAGAAAAAGTACCTAACGTAAAACAGAATATGTCTAATTATTTCAAAAAAGATCTCATATTTAAATCGAATGTACATTACAAAATTGTTATTGCATTTAGTAGAATCGCGTTTTTAATAATCAAAAGATGTAAATATATGCTTTTTAGGGTAGATCGAGCTAAGTTTATATTCGTTTTCATCCACAAAGTCCACACACGAGTCATCGTTTTCTTATGAATATTTTTGATGCGGTCAAACGAAAAACAATTTCCTGCTCATCTATGCATTTTTGATTTTAGACCCTGATTTTAGAACTTTTTATGAAGAATAACTTGTATAAGCGTATATTGGGGAATACTGTACCTATATAATTTTTAGTTTGGGTTATCAGTGAATGTTGAGCACATTGATAAAATAATGAGCAAATGTTTTTTTTTATTAAAAAAGCACAGTAATCAAACTTCGAACAAACATTCTTTGCAGTTTACACTTCCAAAGAAACTCTCCGGCAACACGAAATGTCACACACTACTGAATTATTTGAACCGACAAGCGTACCAAACCAGCCAATTCAAGATGACCCTCATCGACCTTCTGTAACGATGGTAGAGGGTGGCTACCAGTGTAATGTATGCAGTAAAGTGCTGCAATCTGAAGACGTGCTGAACGATCATTTTAGATCGCATGGACCCAAAAATCACATCTGCTCTGTTTGTGGCAAGTCCTATATTAGCAAGGAACGACTGGCTATGCACATCAACAATACACACAACAGTAAGTTTTTTACTCTACTGATTTGTCTTAAATGGTATTCCAGTTTTTAGTAATGCATATTCGTTTATTAGAGTACACTTTGGGTTTGTCATCTTATGCTTATGGCAAGCTAGCTTTATGGCAAAAAATGCGATACTGTATAGTACAATAATTCTCACATAAAACTGACCTATCGGCAGTCGGAAATTGCACAAGAATGTATTTGATCGCACATCTAAGTGGCGTTTTTCTCATTAACATTACGTAAATACTTGTTGCTTTATGTGTGAATGTACAAAGATCAATTTGATTTATCATCATCATTCTCAACGTGTCTCGGACAATCCATGGACATTCCATTCATCCGGTTCTCTCAGCTGTTCTACTCCTCCATTTCACTCCCCCTACTTTCTGGATATCGCCTTCCACCTAGTCTTCCGGGGTGTCTTCTGCATCCTCTTGGTCGCCATTCGGTCACTTTCCTAGACCATCTATTGTCCTCCGTTCTCATGAGATGTCCCTCCCATTTCACCTTCAGTCTTGCCACCTGTTGAGCAGTGTCAATTACTTTTACTTCTTACTTTTTCTATCTCGCAGTCGTATTTCCAGCATACTCGTTCGATCCTTCTTTGTGCAATTCTTAGTGTATCCATTTGAATATTTAATTTATTAATGGAGGTTTTAAACGAATTATATTGTAAGACTGTAATTCTACGCACGCTATTTCCACACCAGACAGCTTTATTTTCGACTTAAAATGGTTTCACTTCTTAAATCTTACGCCTGTATCAAGGCCTCGATTTGTGATTTGTTCTGTTCTTGGTGAGTGGTTAATGTCAACAAAACATTTTGCACAATTTCCTGTGAGAAACGAAAGCGATTTATGAAATCGGCTTCAGTAATTTTCTCTTAGGTATTTTCCATATCGAATATACCTGAAAATAACACAATTATTATTTGAATTGCATATCACAAATCTTGCTGTTTTCTTTACGAACCTTTGTGGCATGTTCAAATATAATTCTGTCTGAATTATCCCGATTAACACTGTACAATATATCGAGATCGTTATCTATATATTTAAAACAAAAATAATATAAAAAGCACGAGAAGTTGAGAACTTTCGCTCACAAAATAACTTTGGCGATCGTTCGTATGATGCCTACACTCATCTCCGACAAATTCCCACCGCATCGCCCAACAACATTAAAATGCGTGTGCATCAGACGCCCAACCGATCGGCTGAGCAACGAAAATTGCCTCCAGCGAACGTGGAGAGGCCGGCGCATCATAAAAGATCGACTTAACATACCGCCCTTACCATAAGTGTCGCTTATTCCCCTGAACTTGATACTGAAAGAAAATTGTATTTGCTCTTGCGATCAACGAGTTTTCGCTTTGCGATGCTGGTTGTCGCGCTTTTGGACGCTATATTATGTATGAACTGACGCTTTTCAATTTGAAAGTTTTGGAATCCGAATGTTTGAAATTAAAAATTTGGTATCGGCGTGTATAGTACATATTTTGCCAAGATTAAACTACTTTATAACAAAAATTACATGTTTATGAGCATTCTATCTAACAGGTACCTTTCAATACTTTCAGAAAAACATATGTTGCATTGTGGAAAGTGCTCAGACGTATTTGCAACACATAGAGCACTACAATTACATATGCGATCGCATACCGACAGAGCCAAGCCATTTGTGTGCGACATATGTGAAAAAGCATTTCGACACGAGACAAACTTTGTTATTCATATGCAAAGTCACAACGGCGACAACACTTACGCATGTAATACATGCGAGACTGGTTTCAGTGATTTCCAAAGTTTAAAAGAACATCTCGTTACACATGCCCGATTGTGAAATATGAGTGGTAATTCTAAAATATATGTATATGTAGATAGTATTATTTTTCTTAATATATTTGGGGTTTAGGAACACTATTTCAGAGACGAATGTTATATATAACACTATATACACGTTGATTCAAAATTGGCGTCATTCCTCTGGCGCTGTTATAGGAGTACAGAAAAAATTGTAAAATAAATTAATTGTTATTAAAAACTGAGAAATTTGCCAAAAACTATATCAGAAATACGGCAGCAATGTTTTTCAAGCTAATCTGCCTAATTAAGAATGCGCAAATACCTGTGGCTTCGTAATTATTTAAAACTCCGGTAACCATGGAATTATACAGACTGACAATAAGATAGACAAGGATAAAAGTTAAATTCAACAAGATTTGTTGACGAAATGTCAACCTGTTCTCATAACCTCGAATATGGGTGTTTATAATAAACAATAATTTATAATAACAATTAATTTATTTTACAATTTTTTCTGTACTCCTATAACAGTGCCAGAGGAATGACGCCAATTTTGAATCACCCTGTATATACAGGCTGTCCGGGAAAATGTTGACATGCGTTCATATACCAACTTTCAGGCAACTTTCTTAACTAGTATCTATCATATTAAAAATTAATCGAATTATATCAAGTACCTACTTTAAAAGTTTTTTTCTATAGGAACTAATCATGATACTTTCACACTCTATCGCATGAACCCATGCCCACATTTTTCGGGACACCCTGTATACACTTGCAGGTTTATACTGACAAAGTATTCATGTATGAACACTTCGATAAAATTTTCAACCAAACACAGCCATTAATTGTAAGTCTTTGTATGTAAAGGGATGATCATAAATTCAGCAGCCTTTTGTGCGTTAAAACAAAATACATAGAATATTTCTAATTTCATATCAGGAATTATTTCAATTAGCCAACTGAACCTTGTCTGCTTATCATGTGCACGATTTGGTTTGTTTAACGACAAAATCTCCAGTAAGCCCGTAAATATTTTTTTTGGGAAGGAAAAATAATCTTTTGTTTTTTTTATTCGTCTAGCCAATTAAGTATATTACAATGATCTTTCATTTGTGTAATGTACTGGACGTGTGAATTTCAAATAATGCTCGTTAAGCCCGTGTCCCATGCATCCGTTTATACGATGGTACAAAAGTGTTTTTATTAGGGCTCGGAATTTTTAAAAATCTAATATTCGAATATTCGTTTAGTGGTTTATTCGAATAGTAAAATTACTCGAATATCTAACGAATATTCGAATATTCGTTAAATATTCGAGTGTTCGTTTTCCGTTCACCGTTTTCCAAGAAGAAAAATCGTTATCTCATGTAATTTTTGGCAACTAGCCGCAACGGATAAAAAAGTGCCTTTGTCGGCACATTTAATGTATCACCGTGCAAGATTCACCAGAACTCAGACACGTAATTTTATATTCATTTGCAGGAGAGTAAATATGATTATTTTAATTTGCCTGTAAATATATGGGTATTTGTTGAAATGCTTGTAAAATATGGATCATTTATTTTATAAAGGTATACAAAGTCCATATAAAGATATTTGCACCTTGTGAGTTTGATAATGTTGGTGTATTCGAGAATTCGATTATTCGAGTATTCGAATATTCGCATATTCGAATATTCGAGTTATCACTACACATAGTTATTCGCTTTTTGAATATTCGAATACTCGAATTATTCGAGTTTGATTCCGAGCCCTAGTTTCTATTGGTCAGAGATTTTAGACGATCGTACGATCCAGATTTCTAGCTGTCCCAAGATTCCTAAATTGTACAGGTTGTCTGGTGATCCTGACCGGGGACAGACGCGAACGGAAGGTGTGAGGCCGTTCAATTAACGACTTTTGTGACAAACAATTTAAGGACTTGTATTTAGCATTAAGTTTTGTTAAATTTTTGTCTCATAAAGTCCGTTGGCTTTTTGAATTTGTATTTTTTTACAGCTCGTTGGCTGTTTTCGTGAAACCTTTTGGATTTCGCACATGTTTTCCGGTTTCAAAAGTCCTTTCGGTAACGAAACAACCAACTGTGCCAACGCGCTGACCATCATACGGCATTATCTCCTATGTCGTCATCCTCCAGCGATTTTCGTGGTTTTTTCGGAACTCCCTTACGCAAGAGCATAATTAAAATATTGGTAACTAAAGTCAGAAATTGACAAGTAATTTAAAATGTTTTTGTTTTAGATGCCGGGTGGAGTTGTTTGCAGTGTGTTTATGTGCAAAAGTAATTTAAAAAAAACAAAGGAGTGCAGAGAAACCGTCTTTTTTCTGTTCGAAAGGACCTTAAGACCTTAAAATTTACGTGTATACTTTTATAAACTTGCTGGTAACATAGCACTCTCTAACACTATTATCACTTACTAGCGGGCACGTCATTTTCTTCTTCAGGCACTTGAAGCCATATATAAAGACGAGTTTGAAGCCTTCTACTGGAGAGCACTGCCGGGGGCGTACCACGTGAATGTAAACATTAACGAAGTAGTCAGGGTTGTATTAAAAAATACACGTAAATTTTACGTACGTTGGAGTTCTAGGGTTAAGGTGAAAACTGTCGACGGTGCATGCGAGCCAATAGTGAATAGTGTTTGTGATACGGGCACGTTCTATTCAAATTCTTTTGCAAAATGCCGTTTAGATGTTCCATTGCTGGTTGTGGCAACACTTCTACAGAAGTGAAATTGCATTGTTTGCCTAGGGATCCTGAGGTATGTTGTGTACAAATGTATTCTCTGGTATAACTAATGCTTTTTGCCTAAACATTAAAGCATGTGGGTGCTTTTGACTATTTATTTCAAACATGCACCTTTTACTATAAAACTTGTGTTTTGCAGGTAAGACAAAAGTGGTGCCAGGTCCTGAATAGAAATGATTTAATTGATGTGAGCGAAAGTCATCAGCGACATAAGTTTAGAGTATGCGGCATACATTTTACCGAAGAGTCCAAGTTTGTCATGGTAAATAATCGCACAAATTTGAAGTACAATGCTGTACCATCGTTACATCTCGCAGGTAAGATATTATATTCTTCTAGCTTCATAATCTGTGATATAATGAATTTGTACAAAGTGATGTGTAATGTAAAAGTGCTGACTACAATTAACTATTATCATTTTTATTTATACTTCGATTTTGAGCAAGACGGGCTTTTTTGGAGGTTTATAGGTTATAAAGGTTATAAGCAAAGACTAGACGTCAGAAGAATAAACATTGTGCTTGTATTTCTATTGCATTGTCAATATTCAACTACCTATTTTCTTTTCAAATTATTTATTATAATTCGCGATAATGGAACGTGTTGTGCCCGAACGCAGATTGAACAAGTGTTGTGTTTCAAACTGTGAAGATAAACATAGTAGACGCCATCGATTTCCAAGAAACAAACCAGACATTTTTAAAGAATGGCTTAAAAGTATTAAGCCTCCAAATTTTCAACGATTATCTATTGAAAAGATATACAGTAAATTTTATGTGTGTGATAGTCATTTTGCTCCTGAGTGTTTTGTTCCGGGAACTCTAAGAGGACTTAAAGTTAATGCAATCCCTACACTTAATCTGCCTGAGCGCCGTTCAGGTAAGCATTTTATGATATATTACAGAAATATAACATATTTCATGCCGCTTTCGAAGTTAATCTTACTAACTAATAAATAAAATGGTTCTGCTGATCATGTACTTTATGTCTGGCGAATTTCGGCGTTCTTTTTAATTTTCCCTTAAAGTACACTTAAAATAAACCACATTCAGCGAAAAAAACCTATTCAAACTTTAAAAACTCGTGTCCAAACGAACCGGCATTTATCGTTGAAACTGCGATTGTGTTGTATACCGTTAAATCTTGTTTTAAGAACTAACTATCAATGATTCGACAGAAAATTTGGCCTATGATCCACTGCAATAAAGTTTTTGCATAATTTTCGAACGTATTTGAATCCTCATTATTGATTGCGGTTATGTTCATAGAACAAGGCTTATATAGAAATGACTCTTACTCTTGTAGAAAGTGTGGCGCGCCCTGGTGGCTGAGAATTAAAAAATTCAAACAAACCTGTATTATGACCCCACTATACTTGCTTATTTTTAATTGTGTCGCAAGGGGCAGCTGATAATAGGGATAAATGACACAACTACATAAAAATACATATAAATATATATATTACTTGTTGTTTATTGTTTATATAAATACTTTTTACAGATAAAAAAATCTTTGGCGCATTTTTAGGAATAACTTTAAAACATACGCCTTTTGTGATAGGAAGCAGTGCATTTTATAACAGCCTTCAAGACACCAATAAACAGCTACCATCTTCGCAGATTATCGACGATTTATGAAAACAGATAAGGAAAAAGATAATCTGAAAATATGAAAATATCATTATTCATTTTGAACAGAGGTTTCTGTTTAAATATTAATCTGTAATTCTACATAATACAGAGGTATTAAGTACCGGTTTCAGCGGTGAGCAACCCGATGCTATGAACTAGCTCTAATGAGAAAAATATCCTGTTTTCCATTTATTTGTTTCTTGATGAAAATGACACCTGAATAATAAGCATATTTCGATTTACCCAACAAAATATTCACAAATTACGTATTGGAGAACATGGGGAAACATATCACAATCTAGTATGTGCAGGAAGCATGAGGCACGAAATCATACAACTTATCTCAGATTATATCGTCAGAAATGAATAAAATCGACATAGGCTTTTTTTTGGATGATAGCGAATACTCAACATCGACAGACATCTTGTCCATGACAAACCCACAAACAACAATGGGGAAGATTTATTTGACATTTGACTTGCGTTATCGCATTCATCCACAGAATATTTCCCTGCAGTGGGTTATTTCATAGTTTGATCTGTAGCTCTTTATCGTCTGTAGCGCCTCTGGCGACTATGAAATCAGTCGTTCTCGGTTAAGTTTTTAAGTGAGAGTTCCCAAGGCAACATGTGTCCCATGCATCCGTTTATATGATAGTAGCATGATATGAAAGTGTTTCTATTGGTTGGAGAACTGTCAATTCGACCGTCGTCGTACGAACTGACAGAGCTTCAACCAATAGAAACCCGTTCGTATCATCGTACAAACGGATGCATGGGACACGGGCTTTAGACTCAAAGTCGTCTAATGGTCTATTTTTCTGCCCTCGTTGATATTGCCACAAGCAAAACACTATTTTTTAAAAAGCGCAAATTTCATGCAAATATGCTACTTATACAAACACTATACCGTGAAAGCAGCGCTTCAATTTTTAACACTCCTTGTTTCACCTTGTACATGCTTGCAAAAGTACGCTTTTGAAAAAATTACAAACGTTAAAACGTGACAGCTTCAATGACATTGACATAAGATTTAAAATATGAAGTTGATACTATTTATTTTTGACAATTCTTATTTATAACTTATGATTCGTGTTATGTTTTTTATTCGAACAGAAAATGTTCGATACGAGGGCGAAAATCCGGTTTTACGGATTACTGGACCTCTTTCGTAACCAGCTGGCAACATACTCTAGCTGGTAGAGCCAATAGCAAGAAAGAGGAAGAAGAAAAATCTATTGTTTACTACAATCGTTAACCTCACTTAATCGGTTTTCGATTTCTGAATATAAATTTGACTATATTCTTACTCTCATTAGGGGTTTAAGTTCCTA
The DNA here is from genome assembly GCF_020466585.1 of Dendroctonus ponderosae. Classification (NCBI taxonomy): domain Eukaryota; kingdom Metazoa; phylum Arthropoda; class Insecta; order Coleoptera; family Curculionidae; genus Dendroctonus; species Dendroctonus ponderosae. Next base: position 5,033,721 of record NW_026018508.1, read on the forward strand.
GTTTGTGGTTTGTAATGTGATCTGAGTTGGTAGTGAGAGTGTGCTATAGATTTACCGGTGTTCTCTGTTTAATACCCAGACAAAAAAGTTCGCAAAAATGAAGTGCCTTATTTGTGGATTAGATAACGATGATGTTAAAAGATTGCACCGTTTTCCGGTTAATCTGAAAAAGTACGTTCCTTCTCACTGTTACGCACTGAAATGTATGGTAATTTTATAGGCTCTAATTCCCTTGTTAATTTTTGTAGATCAAAGATTTGGCAGGATGCATTGGGAATGAAATTTTCGGGTATTACACTACATAATTACCGGTTATGCAACAATCACTTTTCTCAAAATTATTATACAAATTCGAGAGATTGGAGACTTGTTCGTCACGCAGTTCCAAATAGATTTATTGGAAATGAGTGTACCTCTAGGGAAAGCTCTATTGCAAATGTAGCACCAGCTAAACCTGATAGTTTGGTTGAAAATGCTCCATTAACTATTAGTAAGTAAATACAAACTAGCATTATTCAGTGAAAGGTCAGATTCTGAGAAAAGCCTGACTTAATAAATTGACTGTTGCTGTTGGAAATGGGGTTTGTTGAAAAGGTTGCTTGAAACGTTCCTTAATAACTTTACATTTGAAACAAACATCAGCACTAGATGCTCACAATTTTTAACGTAGTGACCTGTCGTGGTTAAGATGCACAACTCGTAAGGATTTTATTTCCAATTCCAATTACTCAATTAATCACTAATTACCGTGGCGGCGCATTAAATGTTTTTCAACTCACATTTTGGATCGGGTCATAACGAGTCGTGCCGAAACTATGTGAAATACATTTAGCCCCCCAACTATAAATGTACGAATACTTTTTTGGCATGGTCGGGTTGTCGATCCAATTGCGAGTTTCGCAATTGGATCGACAACAACAAAACCAAGCAAAACCGTCCAGAATTAGCGAATCGGAAGTGCCTCATATTTCCTCACTACAATGCGCTGCCTCATGTGTCTTTGACAGTTCGACAAAAGTTTTTGGAGCTCGGTTAGGATGTTTTACCCTTTTTTTTAACCCCACCCATCATACTCAACAGACATCGCGCCCTCAGATTTCTACTTACTCATATCTATTTAATAATTAAGTTTCACGAGCTGTAATTTGGAAAATTGTCCCTTTGAAGACCCATAATTCCATAAGGAAGCCAGATAGGATTTTTTTTATTTGAAGTAGTGGCCTAATTTTTAGGTCTTCTGTACGCCCTATCATTGTTGATCAACAATTTACAAATCAAATTTAATATCATATAACGCTGACAAACACAAACTTGATACTGATCTAGAAGGAAAATGGGATGTTTGTATACCGGGTGTAACATTTAACTTGAGACATCTCAATATCTCGAATAATAAGGAACCTAATTTTGTCATCAATGTATTTCCCCCGCGTAATAATACGATACTAAACATGTTTTCGAAGACTGCTTATTATTCAATACATTGCAATCTCTCAATTTAAATGTTACACCCGGTATGCACCGATGTTATTAGAAGAAAAGCATCAATGATAAACATTTTTATTATAGCAGATACAAAAAAACACACTCATAAATGATAAATATATTGTACCGTGGATGGCCGGGTATCGAACTCTTTCTTCAGCTTCCAACTTTCATTCACCTCGGTATAACTTTAAATGCGGGACAGGAACAAACTAACTTCAAAATTACCGTCAACTTCACAAACAATAACAAGAACCGACGAAAAACTCGCTCTTCCGACTCACGGGGTTCAACCTCTTCTGCACACGATCGCTCCTGTCACTTCCCTCTCTGTGTGGTTCTCGTCGTCGCTTATATAATTTCCTCCAGGTAACCCAGATGGTTCTCGAAATCTCCAGAACAGGTGCGAAACTTCCCGCTTGTCAGTGTCATATTTGACAGTAAATGGGGTCCAAATGGGGCTCCCATTTACTGAAATACCATGAATTTCGATCCCCCATTTCAAACGTGAGTACCCCAGGCCATTTCCGTTACAATATTTATAATAATAGAAATACGAAACACAAATTAGATATTATAAACATGTATAATAACACGAATATGAAAACACGCTAAAAATCATATACGCATTTATTAGAACAGAAATACAAATGAAAATAAGGACAGCCTATAAATGATTTTAACATTAAACAGAAACAGGACAAACACACGTATGACTGATAAAAAATTTAAACATGTAAAAATTAAAATTTGAAAAGCATGTAAAAATGAAAAAATAAACAATTTTGGCGCAGGTGTGTTAAGTTTTTTATTGTTATAAACATTTTTTGTTTGTTAACAGCTTCTTCTTTTCGGGAGTTTCGAAATTGAGATTCTATAAACTGCTCATTGCATACCGAATAACGCCTTCTAACACATGAGGTAATTTAAACAATGCTGGATTATTCACAACGTCCATCTAGTGTTGAAACATAATCGTACCTTGAACAAACATGTGGAACTCACATTCGGATTCCCGTTATGATTTTTGCATGATTAAAATGCACAATTCTGATAATAAAGTCTAGGCATGATTTGAAACAATAGATAAATGAAACAATTTTGTGATCATGTGACGGCTCGTTCCACCCTCATGACAAGTCAATGGAACGAACCGTACAAAATTAGTTCGGTAGACAGAGATTAGAGATTAGAGGCGTGTCAGAATAGGTGGAGTAGTTTGCTACTCAAGCTCAAGCTGTAAGTAAAAAATATTTGCCGATGCCGAAAATATTTTCCGCAACAGCATTCGAATTGACGACACAAGTTTTTTTTATTTGTTAGCAAAGACGGTATAGGTACAAATACATGTGGAATACCCATGTAGGCATTTCCAAGCTTATTTTTACAATGGCGTTCTGAACAAAATTAGTTAATTAAATACTTAAATTAAAATGAAATGAATATAAATATATGCAAACTTAACGTCTTTTTCATTCGAATTAATTAAAAACCGTCATTTTTTATTTATGATTTTTTTTGTTAATCTGTATATTTTTTCACTACATAACTAAAGTATTTTATGCCTATTTTTCGCGTATTAATTTTGCTTTTACTTTTTTGCTTCTACATTTTTCCACTTCAGAATTGTAATTATGATTTTTTATACCTGAAATCTTTCAGCGAGTTCAATTTTGTTACATTTTCAGCAATAACTTAATTATCATACTGTAATTGTTTAAAAGAAAACCAAAATTGCTAAATATTGCAGCAACTCTCCGTATAAGTCAATGAGATAGAAAGAGACATACACTCATCAGGACAGAGGGTTGCCTACATTTTGATTTTGTCTCACTTATCGTGTATAGCGTCCGTTCTATAGAGAAAGTAAAATATTAGTTATTTTACTTACTCTATGGTCCGTTCCAGGTTTGTCTTTATCTATGGTACTTGTATACAGTGGATCTTGTATATGTTTCATATTTTATAGTTTGGAAGGAAACTAACCTGCAATATTGAACAACGGTAAGAAAATAAAATTCTAGGTACTAAAGATGTGTCGTTTTGCATAAAATATAGATAACTCAAAGGAAAGACCATTGACTTATTTATCTATTGTTTCAGATCATGCCTAGACTTTACTATAAAAAGTGTGCATTTTTATCGTGTAAAAATCATAACGGGAACCCAAATGTGAGATTCCACATGTTTCCGCACGGTGCGATCCTGTTTCAACGGTGGATGGACGTTGTCAATAATCCAGCATTGTTTAAATTACCTCATGCTAGTGTTAGAAGGCGTTATTCGGTATGCAATGAGCATTTTATAGAATCTCAATTTCAAACTCCCGAAAAGAAGAAGCTATTAACAAAAGCTATTCCCAAAAGCTTTATAGCTACTTCTAACATTTTTATCTCACCAGCAAATGATCCACGGACAAATCCAAACACAGGTATGTTACTTTTTTTTCACGTTCAGGTTTTCCATATAAAACTAGTTTAAAAGGTATAAAGGTAGATTTATATTCAAAGCGTTCGGGTGTGTTCTTATCGCTTTCTTACCAAATGTCACTCGATTAAAATTATCTGTTTACGTTTCGCAGCGCCCCCATTAGTAGTGGAATTCGCGAATTCATGTACCGATGGGGGTGTAAACAAATACTCGTTATCAAGTGGCATATAAACAATGACCATGACAACATGTAAACAAAATGATTGTCAAATGACTCGTTAAGGTTATATTTTTTTAAGGACTTTTCAATTCGCTTGAAGCAGAAGTTTGCTTTGATTAACTTAACCTCGAAACCAACTAACGCGTGTAAAACAAGGAGTCGCGAGTAGTTTCTTGTATCTGGTATTCTTTTATCTATTGTCATGGCTGATTTCATGGGAGAACTTAAGCGCGCGAGGAAAAAGTGTTCAGTGCCCGGTTGTAAAACCAAATATAGCAGGTTTTTCACATTTCCTAATCCTAGTAAGAAACCGGTCTTGTTACAAACTTGGTTAAAAGCTGTTAACAATCGGAGTCTATTATCGGGTCCTCCAGATAGAGTATTGAAAAACAAGTCGATATGTGCGGAACATTTTGAAGCTGAGTATTTAGTGTCTGGTGTTAGAAGCAGAGGTCTAACATGGAATGCTGTACCAACTTTAAACCTTAAGTCAGGTAACTAACAAAACATTAAATAGAATAAGCGTTAGGTAAATGTGAGTCGACCGCCTCCTCCGTCACAATTCAATTGCGGCCTGTCTTACGGGGGCCTCGATTGGATAAAGCCTGTGTCCCATGCCGGTCCGCCGTCGAACGAAGCCGCACAAGTGGGCGCCTATTGATATCATGGTAGACATTGTAGTGCAGGGAAACCCTAGTTAGAGGGAACTCCATTCTGCTAAAAAAAAGCGTGCACAGCGGAAGCGCGCGTATAGGGCAGAGAAACCCCATATTACAGGGAACCCCCATTTTGTTGGTGTAAATAAGTAATACTTTATGTGAACAAAATCCGGCTGATTCTAACTTTTGATTATATACAAACGTGAATTAAATTTTTTGTTGTTTCGTGTGCAGATATGTTCCTTGTCTTGCCAGAACTGTTGACTGTAGAAGAACTATTTTGCAAGTGCTCGGTGGTTCTCGAATTTAAGAGTGTCCCATTTGACTAACCGAATTGGTATTTCGCGCTTATTTGGGAAAAAAATTATTGTTTGGTGAATTGTGGACTATTTTATCCCCGTTTTTCATCCATTCTTTGCCGCTTAAGGATCTAAGAATGCTCCATTAAGCGGGCCAGAAATTCGGTAATTTCTAACCCACAACTTCCTTAAACTGTTAATTGATAGCCTTTTGTTTAACTTCAATTTTTTACTTTAAGATGTGAATTAAAATTTTAACTTCAAACTTTAAACTTTTCCTTGCTGGTTCCGGTCAAATTAGAATTAAGTTTTGGTAAATATCTTTCTCATAAAGCCAGTTGGCTTTTTGAATTTGTATTTTGTTACAGCTCGTTGGCTGGTTTGTGAAACTTTCTGGATTTCGCACATGTTTCCCATTTTCAGACGCCCTAGAGTCTTTTGGATACCGAACTAACCAACTTATTATAAAGAAAATGCCAACTAATTGCAATCTTACGCAATGAAAACGCGGTGGGCCTTTATAACATGAGAACAAACCCAAAACTACAAGCACCAAACTCTAGAAATGTCAACTGATTCAATATTAAAGGGTTCAATAATTTAAACTGGCAAACTTGTGACGTAATCCCGCGCACTCCCCCACTGGTCCAAAGTTACCGGGCAACTTGTATAATTTAGGAACCTTGCTCAAATGTAAAGTAAATTAATGTCAAATATTACTCGTGAAGTGCAGCTTATAATTTGGCCTTTTGAATTCGCGAATAAAACGTTTGTTTTCATAACTGAAGACAGAAGTTTGTTTTGCTTAACGTAACCTCAAAACCGACTTGCGCGTGTCTAAACAGGGCGTCGGGGTAGTTTCTCGTCTTATCTTTTATCTGGTATTCTTTTATCTAATGGCATGGCTGATTTCAGGGGAAAACTTAAACCCCCGAAGAGAAATTGTTTATAGTGCCTGGTTGTAAAACCAAATTTAACAGCTTCTTCAGTTTTCCTCATCCACACAGAGAACCGGCTCGGCTACAAACTTGGTTAAAAGCTGTTAATTTGTCTCTATTATCGGGTCCTCGAGATATCGCAGTGAAAAACAAGTTTATATGTGCTGAACATTTTGAACCTAAGTATTTAGTGTCTGGTGTTAGAAGCAGAGGTCTAAAATGAAATGCTGTATCAACTTTAAAGCTTAAACCAGGTAGCTAATAAATAAGTTTGTGTGCCAGCCTTGAAATCATTAAGTATTATTTGGAAAAGAGTTGCCGACCAAAGAAAGGTTACATTTGAGATAAATAACAATACGTTGAGGGCAGTCGCAAAAACCAGCACTTTGAGGCCCCTAAGGCCCGTTGCACCTCTAATAAATAAGCCTGTCTTTTCGGAAAGCCGAGTTTAATTGTAGAAATCGTTTGCACGGTTTAAGCCTGGCTTAAGGAACGAAAAGCTCGGCTTCAATGATAGGCCAAGCAATAGAGGGATTGTCCATGACATAAATCCTATTGGAAAACCACACATACCATCACATGAAGGGCACTCCGTACCTTATTTGCGGTATGTTTTGGACCACTAAATGTAATTTATTAATTTTTTAAAAACTTATTTTACAAACAAAAAATCTCATTTTTTAGTGTCTTGCTCGTAAAATCGACACCATTGAAGCAATGTTAATAGTGTCCATAGTTGAATCGTGGAGCATGGAATTACGAAGAGAATGGGATGTCGATCTATTTGATTGGATAATTAGAACCGGAGAAAACGCGAAAAACTACGTTTTCTTATATTTTAAATTCCAATCGGACAATCTCAGGCGCAAGCATCCCTCGGCGGAAAATTGCTAAAAAATTTGAAATCGAAATTGTCCGAAAACTATTAATCAAACCGAGTACAGCTTTTGGACGCATGAAGTATACATATATAAATAGCTACCCTTGTACAAAATTTGAGCTAGTAATTTAAAAAAAAAGTTTTCAGTTTTTTAAAGAAATCGTAAATTTTTCCGGTTTTTATCGAGTTTTCTCCGGTTCTAATTATCGTATCAGGTAGATCGATCCCTCATTCTCTTTCATTTTATTATTTTTATCTATATTGCTTGGCCTATGATGCCTACTCAAGTTGACGGCTTAAGCCCGTGTCTCATGCATTCGTTTATACAATGGTACGAAAGTGTTTATATTGGTTGGAGATCTGTCAATGTCTTGCGCGGATTTAAACTGTTCTTTACGATAAAACCAGAAAAAAAACTAATAATTCGAAGGGTCAGAAACGACACAACCACCCCAAGTTTGTAACATTACCGATTTTTTTATTAGGAAATGTGAAAAAGCTTTACAACGGGGTACTGAACAATTTTACTGTGACGTGTTTCAGTTCTCCCATGAGATCCATAGATGAAGACAACTATAGATAGCCCACTCCCTTGCACAAAATGATAACCAGGTTTTTACTGACACTGTCGCCATCTATTAGCTGCTTCCCTCTCTAACGTCATTGGCCCAAAATACCCCCCACCCCTCCGGGATGTTCAGTGGTCATTGCTGGGTTTGCGTCCTTACTACTATGTATTCAGGATTTGCTATTGTCGGCGAGCCAATACTACAATTGAGATTAAAAGATGCTTAATATTCAGTTCGATATATTTGTAATATATCAAATTGAACATAAACATACTCCTAATTTCAATTGAAGTATTTCGGCGTAGCCACAGGTGCTTGAATATGTTAATAAAAACTCTATAAACATTTACACATTTTTATTGCAGTAAATAAATAGGCGAAACGCCAATTACCATTATATTGTGAAAGGTGTTTGTTATAGAAACCAGAAACATTTGCTCAAGAAGCAAAATCATGTTATGAATGAAAAATTCAGAAATTAAACATTTACCTAATTCAAAGTAGCAAAACAAATTCATTAATTTAGTTCAATTATTAATTCAGATACATATTTAGGTATGTGTATGGATAACATAATTACATATATAGGTTTTCTTGTTGGCGATGTACCAAATTCTTTACGCCCTAATACAAAATTTTGTTGCGAGCCGACAAATGCTTCTGCTGTGTAACTCCTACTGCTTTCAAATTAAGTCTCCTTACCCCTAAAAAGAAAAAATATGTTACTATATTGAAGAATTATATATTATTAGTAGGATAATATGTACTTGATAGGTTGCTAAATTTACATCTCACTTCCTTACAATTAGTACTTACTCGGAACTGTGGCGATATTTGATGTGCCATGAACATATTCAAGCGATGGTCCAGGAATATCGCACAGTTTGACTATGGGTTGCACCAAGCGTCTTTTGCCAGGAAGCTATTCTCTATGGAAGCAGCACCTTGGAAACCTTCGAAATATATGTAGTATGTAGAGTGAATAATGTATGTAGTAATCTTTAAAACAAGACATACGAGTCTTCTAGGCAATGAACACCTGAAAATATTGTGTCATAATTTAAATACGAAAAATGTATGAGACCATGCACCATGTTGGCGTCCTTCAGCAATCAAAATGTAAATAATTCTTGTAATGCGAAAGCTTACCGTTTAGAACAAATATCATCGCACTGATAGGCACACAACAAGGTCTAAAACTCATGTTTTAATAAATTATTGGTCGCAGAAAGC
>NW_026018508.1:5042483-5092688 GCF_020466585.1 Dendroctonus ponderosae
AAATTATATACCCTGAATTCAACTATCGATTGAATGCTGCAAAATTTAAACAAATACTCGTTATCGTGTAGCATGTAAACCATGAGCATGACCAAAGCTAACTGAAATAAATTTCAAATGTTACTCGTTTACTGTAGTATGTAGCCGTCAGTGGACGTTTGGTCTTGAATTCGCTAATAGCGTATATTTTAGAACGATCCTCAATGAAGCATACTTTAAGAAAGAAACTTTAATAGCAATAACAGTTTAAAAATGATAATTATGTATTGATAGTAACGCGTGAGCGATGTGCCGGATCTCCGTGGAGAGAAGACGCCCGACGTTTTCCCTGAGGAGCATGAGATCCAGCGGATTGGATGTGAACGTTTATTGTCACAATCGGTAGTTTCTAGTGCACATACATTTATTTGTCTTAGGCATTTGCATGATGTGTTTCTCGCCAAAGGGAAGTCAACTACGAAATTGTCTACCAACAAAATACCTTCCAGGTATGTTTACGCAAGATTCACGTAGGCTAGTCTTGTTTTTTCAAGATTAACAGCATAAATTATTCATCCTACATACTAATTATATTTCGAAAGTTTCAAAGGTCCAAAGATGCTTCCATAGAGAATAGAGAATATCGAGAGGGTATGTCCTCTGCCGAGGGATTTTTTAACCCACCTAATAGATGTTTTGTTGATTGGAGGTACATATTTGATTTTCATCACCAAACAGTTTTCGGACTGAATATTCCTCTGACATTAATAGATACTATTGGTCACACTGAAATTTTAAGCGTTTCAATAAAATAACAGTTCAGCAGATCTAAAGCAAAAAAAAAACCGATAATTGCTGGATTACAGCGCCACCTGCCAAAATCGGAGAAAATGTTTTAGATAAATTATTCCCAGTTGTTAAAGTACTATTCGAACCTCCAATAAAATGTTGTGGTTACTATTTGAAATTCTCAAGTTGACCCCTGCCTAGCCTACAAGGTCGAAGTAGGCGTTGTTTTTCTGACACGAGTAAACTGCCCCCTTCCAGATATTAACTTCTTATTTGAAACATTTTTTCCTCGGATCACTCGTTTCCGAAATATTTAAGCGTTTCAAGATATAAAAAAACACAATAAATGACGTCAACTTCATATTTTAAATTTGATGTCAATGCCACTTTTGAAATTGTCACGTTTTGACGTTTGTAATTTTTCAAAATTGGCGTCATTCCTCTGGAGGTGTTGTCAGGCGCTGTTATAGGAGTACAGAAAAAATAGTAAAGTAAATTAATTGTTATTAAAAACTAAGAAATTTCCAAACAACCATATCAGAAATACGGCAGCAATGTTTTTCAAGGTAATCTGCCTAATTAACATTGCGCAAATACCTGTTGCTTCGTAATTATTAAAAACTCCGGTAACCATGGAATTATACAGGGTGACAATAAGATCGACAAGGAGAAACGGTAAATTCAACAAGATTCGTTGACTGCGCAACGTACTTTCGACATGTCAATCTATTCTCATAACTTCAAATTCTGCGGAGTTTGGTGTTTACATGAATAATCCATACAACACCAAACATTTGAATGTTTAACTGCAAACAAGCTAGTGCCTGTGTAATCTCCTTATTATCCACTCTTATCAAGCAGCTTCTCGTATTCAGTTAATTAACTCGTGCTCCATTTGTATCTCCTTGTGCTGAGTGTATCGTAAAAACGTGGTAGGAATGTAGCTGGTGGTAGAAACGTGGTAGGAATCTGCTATGTTACTGTAGCATTTCCCCTGAACTAAGCGCATATCCGCAAATTCGTGAAAGGAAATTCAAAGTAAGTCACAGTCATGTCACAGTTTGACAAATTATTGTTATTATTGACAAGGGCGCTATCCACCTGTAACTATCTGTTAATGACAGAAAACATCATTACCGCTGTGATTGTTGTCATCAAATTGTAGAAGAGAACTTTTTTGATATAAAAATTTTTCTAATTAGTATAACAGTAATTTTTCTTTTTAAATGCTTAAGTATTCCAATATGCTACCAATTAAACATGGAACAATTTCTAAATAATGCTTAATAACAAAGTTGAAATTTGATCTTCAACTGTTAATATCTTCCAGATATTTTCGAAAAAAAAAATTTCTATATTTTTCTCGTACTCCCCAAGTGAGCCTCTATCACCCCTTAAAAGGAATGACGCCAATTTTGAATCACCCTGTATATATTTATACCCCTCTCACGGTCGGAGACTTTGCTATATGTATAATAAAAATGAATTCAAGACACGTTGCACGCACAAACTTATTTGTTAGTTACCTGGCTTAAGTTTTAAAGCTGGTACAGGATTCCATGTTAACTTTGTGCACCTACTACCAAATACTGAAGCTTGTGGCAATGTTCTGCACATTTCCACTTGTTTTTCACCACTATATCTGAAGGACCCGATAGAAAGCTTTTAAGAAAGTTTGTAAAGAAATGTGGAAAAGGGGTCACACTTTTTTGTCTAGACTTTAAGTTTCCCCATAAAATCCGCCATGACTTAAATTCTTAAAACTTTTCAAAGCAGTATCTTGTCTTGTAAACAACAAATAATGCTATAGAAATATTTGAGAATTTTATAACAAATCGACAATGTAAGCACTCGTAGTTTTTCAGAAACCAGTAAACTGAAGAAAGGAGTTCAGTGACGTCGACTCACCCAACAGCACATTAATTCCTTAACACCGAATATCAATTTTGAAATTACTGTTGAATGTAAAAATACAGCACAATGTTCCGGCTATGCAAATCTCGATAAAATTTTCCTTTTTATTTAAACCCATGTGCCCCGCTTTATCATTGGTAAAGTATTACCAATGTATTAATGATTTTTTGTAGTTAAGAATGGCGAGTAATGTTTACATTTCGGTTTCGTAGCGCCCCCATCGGTACTTTAACTTACGAATTACGTTTATGATGGGCATTTCGGTTCTGATCACAGAATATCCCCCCTTAGAATGGTAACAGAATAGAGTTTAGTCGATATGCTCCTCAGAGTCGCCAGTCGCGAGAAGGCGCTAACAGAAGTGGGTAGTTCTGTGGGCAATTGACAGAAGCTTTTTGTGGTGAGTTTTTCTGTAGCCAATAGCCTGCGAGTACTTGTCTTCGCAGACTGTTCTGTGATTGTTCTTGCTTATGCTTCGTTTGCTTAATCATACATTGTCGTTTTGTTATAAAATTTTAAAATTTTCCTTTAAAAAAAGGTAATTTTTTACAAGCACAAATCATATACTTTTTCAGATATAGGTCATGGAGGATTCTAGAATGAAATTTAAACACCAGAAGAGAAAGTGCTCGGTGCGCGGATGTGCAAACCATTACGGGAGCTTCTTCAGCTTTCCTCATCCCCGCAGAGAACCGGCTATGCTGCAAACTTGGTTAACAGCTATCAACAATCCGGCTATATTATCGGGTCCTCGCGAATTAGCAAGGAAAGACAGCCTGATATGTGCGGAACATTTTGAACCTGAGTATTTAATAAGTAGTAGTCGATGCACAAAGTTAAAGTGGAATGCAGTACCAACTTTAAACATTAACCCAGGTAACTAAAAATAAGTTTGTGTGCGTTCCTTTGTGCAAAAAATGGCTGATCGAAAAGAGGGTATATTCGACATAAATGACAATCCATTGAGGGCAGTCGGAACCTAACATAACCTCTGTTATCTGGGCTAGGACCCTCGATTTCACCCAATTGGAAAAGAGCGCGTCGGCAGCGAACGAACGGCGCTATATCGAATTATGCATCCAAAATATCTATGTACAGTATACATCATCAGTATCATACAATTAACTTATACTAAAACACATTTAGCCCAACTTCCAAAAAGTATTTACTTGGCGAGTTGTCGGAGATAGGTAAGACCATCTCCAACATTTCGCCAAGAAACACCGAATTGAGTGAGCATGCTTAAGATCGGCGATCGAGCGATTGTTGTAATATTATAATCTCGGCCAACAGATATTTTTCTGATGCTAAGTTGGGCGATAAATCACAAATTTGCGATATGCGCAAAATAGACGATAAAGCCAGCACCGCCAAGTCTACCTCATTGTTATGTGATTTGAGCGACTTTTTGTTCGTGACTATGCAACTTTCTTTACCTAGACCTTGGCAACAATGCTTAGCGACAGCTAAGCAACTAAGTGTCTCCATAGCATTGCAAATATTTTACTACTGACCTTTAAATTGCGGCATCAACTAATATGTGTATTGTATTTTGCGATAATAGAAAATGAAGTGGCTCAGAAGGCGCCTTTGCTAACTGCCAAAATCATGAATACATTGGTAAAATGTTGCTGACATCCCATATTTTAACGTTTGTTTTCAAGTCTATACCATGAAATTACATCTTTTCCAATATGTTTCTATTGAGTTAAAGGCTTGCAAAACTGAGTAAAACTAAACAAATCAAATCAAATCAAAATAAGTGTAAAACTTTTCTAGTTAAAGTGTAGGTATAATTTAACCGCCGGTGGGCGTTTGGCCTTTTGAATTCCCCATTGGGTATTATCTTTATTTGCAGTAGCGAGTTGGATCTGTTCAGAACCGATAATGAACCGAATTACCGCGCAGGCTCATTCTGAAAAGGTCCTGAACCGATTCTTCATTCCTTCGTTCCGCGAACGCTTTTAGAACCAGCTTTTAGTAGTACCAACAGGATTTTAGTTTCTTTCTATCTAACAGTAAATTCCCCTAAACTGAAGTGCAATGGAGTGAAAGTGGAAAGACGGATTTGCTGTGTTTTTTATGATCATGGTTTCTCTGGGTAAAGTGGCAGTTTTTTATTATTTTGAAGAATTATTGAGGTTTTTTATCGCATTTAATTAATTAATTTAAAAAATGACCCTGTACAAATGCAATATCTTACATCTGCTGTATTTGACCTATATTTTTTTTGTACATTTACCGCTGGTGGTACAATTTGTACCACCGACGAGCTTTTGGCCGCATCCCGTTTCTTAATTCAAATTTATGGCTTTGTTTCCATTCACCCTGGGGCTCAAAAATTGCTAATATATGTAGGCAATTTCAAGTTTGCAAAAGTTGCACATCTGGCAACTCTGCTAGTCTACAAAATAAGTACATTTTTGTTACTTAGCATTTTGTTTTGACAAATACTAAATAAGCCATATTTGATAGTTCAGGCATCTGGCCGTCAGGAAAAAATCGCGTCATGCAGTGATTTCCACTGACGTCACGCAAATCGACGCAATATCCTACCTTGTATTCATTGTATCATGTTCGGAACCTGTGCTTTAAGGACATATAATGACATAATTGACATGACACATAAAACGTGGTGATTAGTGATTTGTCATTTTAAGGTTACAAGACCGGTGTTTGTTTTTGTCTTTGCTAATATTTTTCAGAAATAAATGAGTTCGAATCTTAAACGTTGTTCTGTGCCTCAGTGCAATGATACATCTTCAAGACGGTAAGCTTCAAAATTCTTAGAATTACTTATATATTGATTGCTTGAAAATACTCACATGCTGTTTGGTCTCCAACATTTGTCGGGCTCAGATTATAGCAAAATAAAGCATAATATTTTCAAGTGTGTATTTCCAAGAAACGAAAAATTGATAAATCTTTGGTGCAGGCGGATTGGATGTGATCGTTTATTGGCAAGATCGGCAGTTCATAGCTCGTGTACATTTATTTGCACCAGACATTTTCACGATGTGTGTTTCAAGGCGAACGGTAGACTATTATTAAATTGTCTACCAACAAAATGCCTACCTGGTATGTTTATATAAGACTAGCCTATGTCATATTTTAAAGATTACTACTGCATAAATTATTCACCCTACATACTACATTTATTTCGAAGGTTTCAAAGGTGCAGCTTCCAAAGAAAATAGCTTCTATCGACTTTGGGTCGGCTGGTGGTACAATGGGTGCATCATTACGTTCCTTTTCCTAACTGAAATTTATGGCTTTATTTGTCTAGTCCGCCTGAGAGATAAAATGATAGAGGCTGCAGATGTCATTTGAAAAAAATTGCGAACATATGTAGGCAAGGCCAAGTATACCAAGGAAACACATCAAATCCGTTTTTCTAACTTCTCACAAATGTTACCGCAGCTTGAAAAAGTCAAAACGCCGTCGTCTTAAAAACAACTAAAAGTAAATACTATATTTTTTATTTTCCTATTTTTAACTATCGCTCCATTGGTTAAGCTTAAGCGTCTTTTGTCAGGATATATTTTTCGTGGCTTAAGTACGGACTCCAACGGACTCGTATGGGAAAAATCGTGTTGGACTGTCATACGAATACCATCTTTAAGTATGAAACAGGCAATCATGAAGTAAACAAATGTATATAATTTGAAACACTAAACTACCTTGATTTTTCTCTGGAGTTACATATCCCTTAGCAGATGATATACTTTCTTGATAGAAGCTATTCTCTATGGAAGCTGTACCTTGGAAACCTTCGAAATAAATGTAGTACTAGCTATCCGAATATCGGCGTGTTCAGCTCCAAACCCGTAGGATTGGCATCGCTGGTCGGGACAGACATAAATAAATTTATGGGTTAGGATGGTGGTGTAGGGTAAAATTTCAATTTCGCCAATAAATGTTTACATCGAGCCCGCCGGATCCAAATGCTTCTCAACTTTTCATTTCTATGAAGTGCACACCTGAAAATATTCAGTAATGAACATATAATTCTAGTAGTGCGGTATTCTAGTAAGCTAAAACCGTCGTCTAGAACAGGGGTAGCAACCTTTTTAACCAACGGGCCAATTTAAATTTTAAATTTTTTTGGCGGGCCGCATATAAAGTAACACTCATTAATAATTTACAAAACTTTATATTGTTGTTCATGTTTTGTATCGTAACTCTTTTTAATGTTCTATTCTTTTAATATCGACACAGTCTCTGAGCATATTAAACATCTTTCGCACGACACAGCTTTTATCTTTGACAAAAGTGAAAACTTTATCAAATTCCCGCTTTCCATGAAAATGCCTGTGCTCATCCAGAACCTTCCGTTTTTTTTGCTTTCTGACATGCTATTATGGATTAAATAAGTACATTTTAAAGTTGAAAAAATGTTTAGTTTGTATTGCATGTTTGAACAAGTCGTCGACAAGTGAGTAAGTCGTCAAAAATTGTTTTGGTTCAGTATGTACTTCCATATTATTATAATTAGCTTTATAACATTATCAACAATATATTGATAGGAGAAAGTCGATATCATAAATTAAATTTTTTGAATATCTTGGCGGACCGCCTAAACACGTTCAAACGGGCCGCGTGTTGCTCATCTCTGGTCCAGAACATCTATCATCGCACTGAGGCACACAACAACGTCTTAAACTCATATTTTAATAAATTACTGCTCGCAGAAATAAAAAAACTGGAGCATGTAACAACGCCTTTCTCTTATACCGGCAAAGACGCTTCGCAAAAAATGTAAATCAGCGTCTCTGAAATCCTCAACCACGCTGTAAACGTCGTCATTTCGCCCCCTCGAAGTTGTGGTGGCTCCAGCCCTAGGTGGCGCTGACTTCAAACAAAATATTCCCTTGTCCATCTTGTCATTGTCCCGTCTTGTCCAGCGTCGTCAAAGCTACCCGGAACGGGGTAGATCTTCCACTTTTTCAAACAATTTGATTCCCTACCCCCTCCAGGAAATCTAACCCACTGTACCAGTCAGAACAATACCATGCCAAAAGTATTAAAATGAATTCTATTCACAAATCTTATTCACATAACCAGCTTGTGGCCACTACCGGTGTCCGACTTCTGGGTATATCTGCCGATCTAGGGACCGATAAAGCGAAAGTCAAAAACGTATTTTCTACCGATTATACAGGGTGATTCAAAATTGGCGTCATTCCTTTTAAGGGGTGATAGAGACTCATTTGGGGAGTACGAGAAAAATGTTGAAAATTTTTTTTTCGAAAATTTTTAGATACTAACAGTTGAAGATCGAATTTCAACTTTGCTATTAAGCATTATTTTGAAATTATTCCATGTTTAATTGGTAGCATATTGGAATACTTAAGCATTCAAAAAGAAAAATTACGATCTTTGCTTCAAATTACGAAAATTTTTTATATAAAAAAAAGTTCTCTTCTACAATATTTTGATGAAAAGGCACAGCGGCAATGATGTTTTTTGTCATTAACAGATGGTTACAGGTGGATAGCCCTTGTCAATCATAACATTAATTTGTCAAACTGTGAGTTACTTTGAATTTCATTTCACGAATTTACGGATATGCGATTAGTTCAGGGGAAATGCTACAATAACATAGCAGAAGCTGAAAGAACTCACGCCAACAAAGGGCGAGGAGAGTGGTTCTAGGAAGATAGTGGACGATAGATGTTCGGATTCCAGGCACAGAGGAACACGTATTGGACATAACCGAATCAGGGCCTTCCAGGGGTACTCAGAGCACAATAACTGACACTTTCCCAAGCACCAAATAAATACCGAGGAAAGGCTACATTCCTACCACGTTTGTACGATACACACAGCACAAGGAGATACCAATGGAGCAGGAGTTAATTATCTGAATACGAGAAGCTGCTTGATAAGAGTGGATAATAAGGAGATTACATAGGCACTAGCTTGTTTGGAGCTAACCATTCAAATGTTTGGTGTTGTATGGTTTATTTTTAAACACCAATATTCGACGTTATGAGAACAGGTTGACATTTTGTCAACAAATCTTGTTGAATTTACCGTTTATCCTTATCTATCTTATTGTCAGTCTGTATAATTCCATGGTTACCGTAGTTTTAAATAATTACGAAGCCACAGGTATTTGCGCATGTTAATTAGGCAGATTACCTTGAAAAACATTGCTGCCGTATTTCTGATATAATTTTTTGCAAGTTTCTCAGTTTTTAATAACAATTAATTTATTTTACTATTTTTTCTGTACTCCTATAACAGCGCCAGACAACACCTCCAGAGGAATGACGCCAATTTTGAATCACAATGTATCCGAAACTTCTAAAGCCCTACTTATCTTTAAACGATTTTCAAATAAATCGGAATCAGGTATAATGCAGTTTTTTTAAGTTTTAACATTTTTGTATAAGCTTTAACACAAAGCAAAACAAAGCTCTGACTGATTGTTTTAAATTATTATAATCAGTTCCGTAAAATACGTAAGGGATGCTGTGACGAACTTTGTCCCTTTTGGATATTTTTTTTTTAGTCATTTAAAACGACGCTTTTTTGCTCCAAAATATTATATGCATATACAGGGTGTGACCACTATGGGGACCTTTTTGGTCACTAGGCCGAGGCGAATCTCTGGTACGGTAAAATACGGTAATACGCGTTTGAAAAGTTGACCACGCAGCTAGCTGGGAACCTTGGTTGATTGCTAATTTGCCATTTTAAAGCTACAAGGACAGTGTTCGTTTTTGTCGTTTGCAACTAATATTTTTTTCAAAAATTAATGAGTGCAATACTTAAACGTTGTTCTGTGCCGCAGTGCAATGATACATCTTCAAGACGGTAAGCTTCAGAAATCTGAGAATTATTTAAATGTTGATTGTTAGATAACACTCACATGGTATATGGTCTCAAAATTTTTGGAGCTCAGATTATAGCAAAATTAAAGCAGAATCCTTTCAGGTGTCTATTTCCCAATAATCCAAACTTGAGAATGGTTTGGATCAGGCGGATTGGGTGTGATCGCTTATTGGCAAAAGCGGCAGTTCGTTCTTCATATACATTTATCTGTACTAGCCATTTTGCTGATATATGTTTCAAGGAGAACGGAATGCTATTAAGAAATTGTGTACCAACAAAAAACCTACCCGGTATGTTTAAATACCACTAGTCTATGTCTTCTTTTAAGATTACTACTGCATAAATTATTCACCCTACATACTACATTTATTTCAAAGGTTTTAAAGGTGCAGCTTCCAAAGAAAATAGCTTCCATCGAGAGTATATGCCATCTGCTCAGGGATTTGTAACCACCCGGAAAATTCAAGGTGATTTATTGTTTAAAATTATAGTCATTTTATATCATGACTGTGACTTCGTATTTAACATTTTTGTCTAAATTTAAATTAGATTTAAAAACGGTGTGGCCAAAGTTCAGTGAATAACCCTGTCCATGAGCACCTGCGTCGAATAATCCAGATTGAATAAGTACCCTGCCATGGTTTTAAGGGTAATTGCTAAAGGAGCCCCAGCTTACGGTTGTTTTGCGATCGCAATCTGTACAGCCTATACAATTTATTGTGCTCTAAACTGTTGGTTATTGTTCTTCAACATTCTGAGTTTTTACTGCATAAAGGCAAGATATTTCACACTGAAAGGTAAAGCGTTTCGGGTTTTCATATAAAATGCGCGTGACTTGTCTGGTCTTCAATTGTGGAAGTCGTGGCGCTCAACATAACCTAAGTTTGCTGTCTGCAGTCACCGGTTTATAGTGTGAAAAAGTATATATTATACTATCTAGAATTCGCCGAAATCGATTCCTACATGAAAGTCCGTGTCCCACTTCCTAACAGTAACGTGGTGATTTTAAGGTTACAAGGAGACTTTGCCAGCATAAAAGCCTTGCTTTCTGCAACCAATAATTTTATTAAAACATGAGTTTAAGACCGTGCTGTGTACCTCAGTGCAATGATAGATCTTCTAGACGGTAAGCTTCCGCGTTACTAGAATTATTTACATAGTAGCTTCGGAATGACACCAAGATGGTGCATGGTCTCATACGTTTTTCGTATTCAAATCATAACAGAATAAAAGCACAGTAATTTCAGGTGTGGACTTCCTAGAAATGAGAAGTTGAGAAGTATTTGGATGAGGCGGGTTGGACGTGAAGATTTATTGGCAAAATGCGAACCTTTTAATATATTTGTTTGTACTAGACATTTTCACGATGTGTGTTTCAAGCAAAACGGAATGCTATTAAGAAATTGTGTACCAACAAAATACCTGCCTGGTATGTTTAAATACGACTAGCCTATATCTTGTTTTAAAGGTTACTGCTGCATAAATTATTCATGCTACATGCTACATTTATTTCGAAGGTTTCAAAGGTGCATCTTCCAAAGAAAATAGCTTCTATCGAGAGTATATGCCATCTGCTCAGGGATTTGTAACCACCCGGAAAATTCAAGGTGATTTATTGTTTAAAATAATAGTCATTTTATATCATGACTGTGACGTGTCTGGTTCGTTCTCTAAAATAAAATCCTTGTCCTAAAGAATCAACTAATCTTAATACCTATCTACAACTTTGGTATTTAACATTTTTGTTTAAATTTCAATTAGGTTTAAAAACGGTGTGGCCAAAGTTCAATGAATAACCCTGTCCATGAGCACCTGCGTCGAATAATCCAGATTGAATAAGTACCCTGCCATGGTTTTAAGGGTAATTGCTCAAGGAGCCCCAATTTACGGTCGTTTTGCGATCGCAATCTGTTAACCTATACAATTTATTGTGCTCTAAACCGTTGGTTATTGTTCTTCAACATTCTGTGTTTTTACTGCATAAGGGCAAGATATTTCACACTGAAAGGTAAAATGTTTCGGGTTTTCATATAAAATGCGCCTGACTTGTCTGGTCTTAAATTGTGGAGTCGTTGCGCTCAACATAACCTAAGTTTGCTGTCTGCAGTCACCTGTTTGTAGTGTGGAAAAATTATATATTATATTATCTAGAATTCGCCGAAATCAATTCCTACATGAAAGCCCGTGTCCCACTTCCTAACAGTAACGTGGTGATTTTAAAGTTACAAGGCGACTGCCAGCATAAAAGCATTCTTGAAAAAGCAACCAATAATTTTATTAAAACATGGGTTTAAGATCGTGCTGTGTACCTCAGTGCAATGATAGATCTTCTAGACGGTAAGCTGCCGAGTTACTAGAATTATTTACATAGTAGCCTCTGAATGACACCAAGATGGTGCATGGTCTCATACGTTTTTCGTATTTAAATCGTAACAAAATAAAAGCACAGTAGTTTCAGGTGTCGACTTCCTAGAAATGAGAAGTTGAAAAACATTTGGATCAGGCGGGCTGGATGTGAACCTTTATTGAAAAATTTGAAAACTCGTTCTGGATTTATGTGCTCGAGACATTTTCACGATGTGTGTTTCAAGCCAGACGGGAGCCTATTATTAAATTCTCTACCAACAAAATACCTACCTGGTATGTTTAAATGAGACTAGCCTATGTCTTATTTTAAATATTACTGCTGCATAAATTATTCACCCTACATACTACATTTATTTCGAAGGTTTCAAAAGTGCATCTTCCAAAGAAAATAGCTTCTATCGAGAGTATATGCCATCTGCTAAGGGATTTGTAACCCCCGAGAAAATTCAAGGTATTTTAGAGTTTAAAATTGTACACATTATGATTTTTCTTCTTTAGTAAAGGTTTGCGGTTTTCACAAATGAATGGTACTTGAAGTTTATCCTATTTATTTACTGCAACAATAGTTTGTAAATGTTCATGGACTTTTTATTATCAACAAATTCAAACACCAATAGCTAAATCAAAGTACTTTCATTGAGTAGGGGTTTGTTCCATCATTTGTTAATGTTCAATTTGATATTTGTTTACAAATCAGAAATAAGTCTTGTCTGTACAAATATTTCAAACTGAATATTAAACATCTCTTAATCCCAATTAAAGTAATGGGTCGCCGACAATTAACAAAGGGTATAGCCCCAACCAACAAAGGGTATAATTCTGAACGAGCTCCAATTAACTGTCAGTTTGTGGTCGCAATCTGTTAACCTATACAATCTATTGTGCTCTTAAATGTTTGTTATTGTTCTTCAACATTCTGATTTTTTAACGCATAAAGGCAATATATTTCGCACTGAAAGCTAGTGTTTCGGGTTTTCATATAAAATGCCCGATACTTGACTGGTAATCAATTGTAGAAGTCGCGCGATTAGCATCACCTTAGTTTGCTGTCTGCAATCATCGGTTTGTAGTGTGGAAAAATTATATCGAATTCGCCGAAATCGAAGCGATCTAACAACATCGAAATTACACTATCATCGCGTTTGCAGCAAACATTTTAGCTTGGGTGTGTAACACAGGTATAATAAATAACCAGACGTGAGGCCGTTAAACCTGTTTAAAGACCTAGTACCAAATAGCTCTACACAATCTTATCCTTATATACAAATCAGAGGGCTCACTCACATATTCAAGGTCGATCGAAGATTTTGTGTTTGGTATCAACACCCCCTAAGATTAGCTAGGCCCCAACTTCCTAACAGTATCGTGGTGATTTTAAGGTTACAAGGCGTCCTTGCCGGCATAAAGGCGTTGTTTCTTGCTTTCTGCAACTAAAAATTTATTATAACATGGGTGTAAGACCGTGCTGTGTACATCAGTGCTATGATATATCTTCTAGACGGTAAGCTTCCTCATTACTAGAATTATTTACATACTAGTTTCTGAATGACACGAAGATGATGCATGGTCTCATACATTTTTCGAATTCAAATTATAACAAAATAAAAGCTCAACATTTTCAGGTTTTCACTTCCTAGAAATGAAAAGTTGAAAAACATTTGGATCAGGCGGGCTGGATGTGAACATTTATTGAAAAATTTGAAAACTTGTTCTGGATTTATGTGCTCGAGACATTTTCACGATGTGTGTTTCAAGCCAGACGGGAGACTATTATTAAATTCTCTACCAACAAAATACCTACCTGGTATGTTTAAATGAGACTAGCCTATGCCTTATTTTAAAGATTACTGCTGCATAAATTATTCATCCTACATACTACATTTATTTCGAAGGTTTCAAAGGTGCATCTTCCAAAGAAAATTGCTTCTTTCGACAGTATATGCCATCTGCTAAGGGATCTGAAACCCTCAAGAAAATTCAAGGTATTTTAGTGTTTAAAATTACATACATTATGATTTTGCTTCTTGCGCAAGGGTTCGTGGTTTTCACAAATTAATGCTACTTGGCGTTTATCCTATTTATTTACTGCAACAAAAGTTTGTAAATGCTTATGGAATTTTAATTATCAATAAATTCAGACACCAATGGCTAAATCAAAGTCCTTTAATTGAGTTTAGGGGTTTATTTCATTATTTGTTAATGTTTAATTTAATATTTGTTTACAAATCAGAAACAAGTCTTGCCACTACAAATATTTGAAACTGAATATTAAACATCTCTTAATACCAATTAAAGTAATGGGTTGCCGACAATTAACAAGAGGTAGATTCACAACAAAGGGTATAATTCAGGGTGTAAAGGTCAGTTTGCGGTCGCAATCTGTTAACCTATACAATTTATTGTGCTCTAAACTGTTGGTTATTGTTCTTCAACATTCTGAGTTTTTACTGCATAAAGGCAAGATATTTCACACTGAAAGGTAAAGCGTTTTGGGTTTTCATATAAAATGCCCGTGGCTTGTCTGGTCCTCAATTGTGATTGTCGTGGCAATCAATATAATCTTAATTGGCTGTCCCCAATCTCCAGTTTGTAGTGTGGACAAATTATATTGAATTTGCCGTAATATCAATCAATTGCTGCATTAAATCGAAGCGATCTAACATAATCGAAATTACACTTTCAACGCATTTGCAGCAAACATTTTATGTCAGGTATGTAACACCATAGGTATAATACATAACCAGACCTAAGGTCAGTAAACTACCACAAAATATAAGGGTGTTTGGATTTTTAATCACCTGATTCAAGACGTAGCAGCAAATAGCTCGATACAATCTTATCCCCGCGTATAAATACCTGGTATTGTGCAACCGAAGTTTTAAGTTAAACATCCAACAAATTGGAGAATTTCGTCGGGCATAAACGAGACCAGAACTATCTATTTTATTCATTGTTGTGCTAGTTTTTGAAAAGACATTATACATGGTTTTCGCTTGTTGTGTCCCTAATTGTCAAAACAGTAACAATGGCCAATGCACATTTTTCCAAGTGATGCGGCGGTAAGTAAATTTTGTACCATACGCGTTATATAGCTTTGGTTTTTGAAGAGGGGCAATACTCACTCTTTATAAGCGAGACCCGTCTTGCTCTTACCAAAAAGAATTAAGACTATATTTGGGTTTACAAGACCAAGATCTATGTACCTATCTATGCAAGAACTATGTTTGCTAGTTCTGCAAGGGACTCGCAAGATGTGTGAGGTTTGTTATCTAAAACTGAGCTTAAAACCGAACTTACCAACCAAACCACTTATTGATCAGCGGGTGTTAATTTTCAATCAATCAGTCGTTCCGAAACGTAGATGCCATTCAAGGATTTACTTTTAGCAGGCAATTGGAGGTATGTTTAATCATCAAATTAAAAAGCGGAGTTCATCTACCACCAGCTTGTATTGCCACCTTCAACGAATCACCCTGTCTAACGCTAGATATTTTAATAGTTTACTGATTATGTAAAAAATATATGTACTGTTTTAAATGAAAGTACTTACTGAGCAGCTAAGAGATCGTAGACTGTTTCTGACAATCTATTAATTCTACATATGTATTTTAAAGAAAATAAGTTATTAATCAAGTGATTTAAAGAAAATGCAGAAACATAATATCGATTTGAGGATGTTGCCTTTTTGTTCCATTTTTTAGACTTTTCTATCCAGTTAAACATATATAACTATAATAAATATATATCATTGCATTTAAAACATTGCAGATAAATTGAAGGAAGTAAAAGTTGTTCGATTTTAAAAAACCCGCTCTGTGATTTCCAAAGATACAATCGCAAATGCGTACATATTAGAGTTTCTAAATAGTGTTTTCCTTGGCCAATCCGGAGATGAATAGATAGATACCTTTTTGTACTAATATTCCATCACTTTATTTGATTAGCTAGAGCATCAAACGTTAATCCAAATTTACGTAAAATTACCTCAGGAATCGACTGAATCGACCTACCTTATTTTTACTAAAACCGCAAAAGATTTTTTCTAAAATTTACTGTTGCAGCTTAGCCCTTAGTCACTTTTATAATAACTTTTTTCCTTAAAATCTATGATTTAGCCAATAACCTCTTAATAAGTTGCTCACTGGGGATATTGATATTTTTATAAGCAATAAATGTAGTCTGTCCCAAGCCTTTTGGCACTGACGTCATTAAATGAGTTCATTTCAATACAAGCCATATTGAGGTTGATTCGTAACATTTTCTTAAAAATTTCAAAGTACAGACATTTTATTTTTCTTATTTTTCTCTGTCAAATACCAATTCACTTTACGAGACAAAAAGTGTTACTGTTAAGAAGCTTGGGACAGATCAGTACATATATGAAATAATGAAACTGTATAATGAAAAAAGGTGAAATTAAAGCGGTTGGGTAACACCTTATTTCTAGGATAGATAAAGCAAACTGAGCAACCCCCGACAAAGATTGAAAAATAGGTTTATGTTTCATTATCATGTGCCATTATATTTAGTAGGTATGTAAGTATTTAAAGTAATTAGTATTCGATCACTTTCAGCTTATGAATGTCTGGATTAAAAATATTGGTCATTCGGACTTTAAGCAAATGGATAGAGGTAGAGTAAGAAACGTATCGAATCTGCCGTGCTCATTTTGATATAGACGCTCTTTACATTGGAGTAAGAAACCGGTTAAAAATTAACAGCAATACAATTCCAATATTGTTTCTTGGCAAAAGTAGTAATTATTTAAACATATTGTTTATTTCTGTAAATTATTACATATAAAATAAAATAAAATTATATATGTACTATGTATTACGTTTTTATTTCGAATGCAGCCAATGAAAGAAGAAACTTCCCTAATATATACTTTTCATGAACAAAAAACCTTGTGCAGCATAGTTGTCTATCCCCTATTTCTTGCCTAGGGTGTTACACTGTAAACGTTTTTAGTTTATTTTGTGCAAAACATTAATAACCATGCACGATTGGATTCGTACAAATTTAGATATATATTGTGCATAAAAACTAGTTATTAAAGAAAAACATGGTTTTTGTCTTCATTTCCTTCCCCAGATAATGTGTGGCAACCTCAACCGATATGAAAATTATTATAGATAATGTGGTGATGTATTGCATTTTAGTTTTATAAAAGAGAGTAAAAGGGCGCAATAAACCTTATGGTTCTTTCAAGACAATTAGCTTGAACCTGTGTTATACATTCAGATTGCAACTTATATGTTTTCGAATTGAATAACTTATTTATGACTATATTTTTGTTCCTAATATGCCAATTATCTTTAAAGACGTGTTTTTTTTAGGAGAGCCCGCAAATTCGGAAGATCCTCCGATTATAGATTTGGCACCTCAGAATGTAGGATCTGAATTATTGGCCAAACCAGCGGTCACAGAATATCACATGGTCAGTGCAATTTACACTAAATTTTATTCAAAATAACCCATCGACTATACGACGGTATATCCAATTTCAACGGGACTGATTTATTTTTTTAATTGCCGCGCTTTGTTTTACAATATTTATAAAAACATACTAATGTTCTCCATAATTTTCTGCTCTAGAATTACTATTTCTTTTCTCCGACTCATTGTGTCGCAAATCTTATAAATGTCAATGGATTTACTCCTTGGCCAAAAACTTGCAGATGCATGCTTTTTCGTTCATAGTGTATTTTATACTTAGGGTACCTAACGGAATTCAACAAAAGTCCACCCAGGTTAGTTGAAACCCAACTTGGGTCAGGTCTGCGTCTGGCATTAAAAAAATAAATCCAGTTTAAATTTGATGAACCTTCGTGGGTGTTTCTGGATTAGTATATTTAAGCTATGTGTAAATGGTCATTTTATTGAGGCAATCTTATTAGAAATACGAACTCCCAAAGTGCCTAATAGTTTATTTGACATTTAAGGACATTGGAGTATCTAGTATGGATGACCAATCTAAAAACAATGTTGTGTATGAACTCAAGACACTTGCTAATGAATCCAACTCGACGTTGCTCAACGAAGACCACCCAGTGGAAAACTTGGAACTTCCCACTGATGACACATCTTTATCCATCAATATAACTAGTAACCTATGCCGATTGTGTCTGGAGAATTCGCCCCAAATGTGGAATTTCTTTTCAATTATCACTCTTGATGATCAAAGTACAATCGATGTTGTTGTAGCTTTCGAAAAATTAACAGGAGAACATGTTGAAGAGGTATGAATTAGTGACGTAATAGCTTAATATTTGCTTTATTCGAATGAATCAAAAACTGCAATTTTTCGATCAGTATCGATGATCATAAAGAAGCACTTTTCTTTACTGTTCATTAGTTTTTCTTTTATGCACGAACTTTACACACATGCGCGCAAAAGTAAATGTGACAAATTGAACTGTCATATTTTTTTTCACTAAAAACTAACCGACATGCTTTTTTTACTAATTACGTAGGATTATCAGTTCAGTTCAGTCTCAAAGTCGTTCTAATGGTCTATTTTTCTGGGCTCGCCAATGTTGCCGCACGCAGACCTCGGTCTTTTTAAATAGTGCAAATGTCATGCAAAATATGCAACTTATTCCAAACATCATACGGTGAAAACAGCACTTGAATTTTCAACACTCATTATTTTACTTGTAGATGCTTACAAATGTACACTTTTGAAAAATTACAAACGTCAAAACGTGACAATTTCAAAAGTGGCATTGACATCAAATTTAAAATATGAAGTTGACGTCATTTATATTTGGCAATTTGTATTTATTATAACTTATGATTCGTGTTATGTCGTTCATCCGAATAAAAAATACCGTTCGGTACGAGGGACAAAATCCGTTTTTCGAACTGACAAATTGACAACCTCGACTTCGTCTCGGGTATCAAACGCCGTCGTCATTCGAAAAATGACGCTTTTCGCCCTTGCATCGAAAACTACTATTTGCCATAATGTGACTTGTCCTGAAAGCGACCCAAAATATATAAGATTAGGGCAATTAATCTCTATCTACTCATACACCATTTACAAAATCAATAGTGATACTGTTCCAATTTCAGCACGAAAACTCTAGACTACCTAAACATATTTGCCAGGCCTGTTTAGATTTATTGGTGTGCGCTCATCTATTTAAACAGAAGTACGAGAAGAGTAGTACCATTTTGAAATCCTTATTAACTGAAAATTGTGAATCCGTGGAAATTGTGAAATCTGAAGAATCGTGTACGGAAGATAATGAAACTGGACATGAAAGTGTTTTAATACCCGAAAGCACAACTGACTTTAGTATAGCTGTTGATGATATTCAAGAATTGTCGGATGATGATGTAGCGAGTTCGCCTCAGCCTGAAATTGAACCACAAAGTGTTAGGAAAAGGAAGAGAGAAGAAGGCAATCAAACATTTCAACACAGGTACATATTTTGGAACGATTCTTCAATGGTTTAAATTGAATTCCCATTACACAATATGCATTAAATCAGATAAAAGTTCTATATACAACAAAAAATCAGAGATTTCTAGATAATTTCCAAACTTTTTGATATTTGGAAATTTCAAAAAGGAGATAATAACCAATTAGAATTAATGGTAGTCACAAGTCAATTAAATATTGCCCTTTTTGCTCCTTAAAAGAATCGCTGTCAACATTTTGCATTTAATTATTAATATTCGTCAAATCATAAAAACTTTTAGTTGCCCGATATGCTTAAAGCAGTTTTCTGCTCTGGAACTAAAGCGACATTGTCAGAGTCACAACTCTCTGCAACGGTACCTGAAAGCAGCTCCGAAATTTAACCAAAAAGTGAGATTTTTCGCACGGCCGAAAAATAATGTGAGCCTATTTAATCGACAGCCGGTCTCTCATGTTTGTCCGTTTTGTTCGGAAGAATTTGATTCAAAAGCGTTTTTTATCCATGTAAGACAGCATCGACAAGAAGGAAATTATCGGTAAGAAAGTAAAGTGGTTTTTAATAATAATCGCACTTAAAAAAATTAGCGAGTAATTTTTTTTTATAATGGACAATCGGATTTATTTTTCATAGTAAATAGGACAGTTGAAAAAATAAGCGTTATTTCAATTTGTCACTTCTCCCAAATATCAAAGTTAACGGAGATACAATTCAATTAAATGTACAATTAATGGAGTTCAAATTTGAAATTGTAGAACAATTTTATTGAGAGGCACCCGGTTTGTGAATTGAAACTACAAGAACCGTTTCAATTGTAGACAACTCAATCAATATTTACCCGAGTGGTAAATAAAAGAAACGCTTTTATTTTCTTTTAGAATTGTATCTACGGTTAAAAGGAAAAAATGAAACTGAATAATTAGTACAAATCAGATTATTTCAAGCCATTTGTGCAAACTAACGAAATCAGCAAATTTTATAATATATTACTTTTCTTAAAGTATTGTTGCAACGCACTAATGAAGCGTTTCTTTAAAAACGTGGGTGGCTATTGTGTAATTTTAATTATTTTAAGATGCAACATCTGCAATCGAATTTTCTTGGGAAGAAATCACTTAAAATTTCATCAACTTTCTCATAAAAAAGAATCGCCATACAAATGCGAGGAGTGTGGAAAAGGATTTTTTAGACAAGCTAACTTTGACTACCACAAATTAAGTCACACCATGTCAGATGATTTACCTTTCAAATGTAAATACTGCGCAAAAAGTTATTCGAATCCCGAAGCTCTAAAGAGACATACATTCCATCACGAGAAGTAAGTTATTACTTTAAAGGTATTAATTGCATTTTGCATCGCATACTATTTTGTTCTAGCGACATGCCTTACGGAAAACACTACAGTCTGAATAAAGACTACGTTACTTGCAGACATTGCCAACAAAAATTAAAATCTAGTGTTGATCTAGAACAGCACACTTGCAGATTTTGCTGTGCCAAGTGCCATAAAATTTTTGAGACTAAGAAAGAGTTTAACAAGCACGTTTGTAAATACAAACTGAAAATTTCAAAGTGTGATCCGTGTGGAAAAACGTTTCAGCTGCCTAGTTCCCACAAAGCTCACAAGTACCGTTGCGGATTTGGGACTTTATGTTATGTTTGTGGAAAAAATGTGTCTAATATTTCACAACATTTACAATATCACTTTGGAAAGAAGAAGGCAATATTTAAATGTGCAGACTGTGGAAAGCAATTCCAGTATGTATACTGCATTCTTACATTTACTTAAATAACATACTTCTTTAATATATATTTTTTAATTATTTAATAATAATATTTTCAACTAATTTTAACTGTTGAGGAATCAAAGGGAAAAAGATTAAACTTTCCTGTCTCACATATACAGGATGAATTCTAAGTTGATGCTTTTTTTTAACTACATATAGCAGTCATTGAACCAAACATTTTCAACAATTTTTTTTGTTACCTAAACGGAAGAATCTGAAATAAGATCGCTTAGATCTAAACGCAAGAAGTTTAAGACAATTGTGGCAATAACAGCACAAAAGAGATAAAACGTGCAATCAGTAAGAAATTTATGCGTCAGCCAGCATTTCAACATTTTGTTCTACATCAAAATTTTATTTTTTGTGAAAAATGATTTGGAAACGTGTTAATAACTTCTACATACAGTTAAAATAAGTGTCAATTTAGAAATCAACCATCTCATGTCTTTAATGATGTGGATTATTGACTCATTCCATTTATATTTCAGATACAAAGACAGTTTATCTAGGCATATCAACCAAACACACTTTAGTTTATACCAATGCGAATATTGCTCAAAGACGTTTGCAAGCAAATGGAGTCTAACTGCACACGAAGACACTCATACTGGACAAAAAGAACACGTATGTAATATATGTGGCAAAACATTTACATTGAAAAGCTCGCTGAACAGGCACATGACTGTTCACGTGTTAGATTTGCCGGGCACATCAAATAATACTTTCTCCCCATCAAATAATGATCGAATAACTGATTAATATTTGTTACGGTAATTCTATACAACGCTTGCCTCTACCAAGACTATGTCCACCTTACAACACAACTTTTGTCTATAGATTTATCGAGAAATTGCAACCACTTTTTCGTTGAAATTCACCAATTTTCAAAACAGAACAAAAGACGCTGAAATTAAACTACGATATCTAAGTTTCAAGTTCTCTAGTTTTTACTAATTTTCGTTTTAAATACATACATTTTTGGACAATGACCGGTGTCCTAGGACAGTTGATTTTTGGGGGCATTTAAAGAAGGAACAGGCAATTTTATGTAGCATTGTTAATGATGACATTTTTTCTTCTGCAGCATCGATTTCTTTATAAAATGTTATCCATTTTTACCTATGCATATTTCTTTAAGTATACTCATTTCAACGTTGGCTTTGTATTTCTTTTTATTTTATGTATATATTTGCTGCTCTTTGATACATGGACATTTTTGATTAATTCAAAGTCTTCAACTTTGAATTAATTACTATTTGTTACTTTTAGGCACTTTGTTAACATGCCTTAACAGTATCGATTTTTTGAGACGTTATGAGACGGTCAGGTGCGGCTGGCGTTGTAATGAATTACCTTTGATGGTTGAATTACGCAAGAAATATGTACAATATGCATTTTTAACCCGGTTATTAAAGCAACTCAGTTTAGTTTGTGAAATAATAGGTTAGTACCCAAGTTAAACTATTAGTTAGTTTTTATGATAGAGTGTTGACTGTTATTATTTTTTTGTAAATTTTGAGGATATGGATCCTATTTTAATGCTTCAGATGGATTAATTATTTTTCTGATGTAGAATTAACCAATTGTTTTTCGTCTATTTGTATCCCATTTAATATTTCCCGTGTTAGAAATAGTTTCTGAATGACTAATTATTTGTATTAGTAGTATTTAATGGGAAGTTTTGTGTAAATCTGAAACTATTTTAAGAATCTTAATTCATTATCATGTTTAAACCTAGATGTCAGTTAATTAGGCTGTCAAATAAAACACTATATATTTGATACACATTTGTGTATATTATTTAAAATCGTACCTTCGTACATTATTTAAAATCACACATTTTTTATGTTGATATTTTTATTCACATCGAAGTCTTCAACAATAATTTGGCATCGTGGACATAGTTGATTTTCGGCATTAGAGCGACATAGCCTACATCTAGGGCAATTTAATTTGTGGCTTTTTGAAGCGGAAACTTTTATAGTTTCGTCTGATGAAGTGTTTTGGCATATGCCTATCGATGCTACTTGAAGAATGTCCATTATGTCTTGATTGAAGGCGAAATAAGGCTGAGAAATCAATGTACAATTAAATAGGAATTGATATTAGTATAGGGTAGATAAATGAGTATAATTAGAGTTATACCGAATAATTGTTAATATGTGAATATACCAACATAATACATTTTGATATCAAGACCAGTGCAAGTTATTTTCAAGTTCACAGGAAAAAGGGTATAATAATATATTATAATATACTCGTCAAGGTTAATGGAAGAAAACCTACCTGTAATGTGTGGTATTCCGGCGCGGCAAGCTCCACTTTAATATCAAGTTTCAAAGCGCTTTCTTCACCGCTATTCTGATTAATTGCGTTTCTAATGTTCAAAATTACCTCCATAACTTTTTCAATCTCAGTATTTGTCCATAACTTTCTCGGCAGTGGTCTAGGAGATGTAAAAAATGTTCTGTCGCTTTTTTGTGGCAAATATGAGTAGCTCTCCTCCACGAGATGGGGCAATATGCCTCCGACCATTTCCGATAGGGCGAAATAAAGTTGGAATAAAGTATATTGAGCCGACCTCCGCGAGACGCTACTGGCGGGTTCACAGTAAAGTCTATCTTTGATGGAGGTGAAATACAAGGCGGAGATTTGGTTTACCAGCAGTGGGATTAACAAAAAGTTGATCTGGTGGAAGTTGTGCGATTCTATGTGGGATTTAATCTGAAATAGAATAGTGTAAGGTATATTGCGATCGATGCAGAGCTTTTTGCCTAAGATTGCATTTTGAGTTACTTAATTAAATATTTTCTAGTTTCAAGAGTTAATTGTTCTCAAGCTTCGAACAGAGCAGCGCGGCATCCCAATGAGAACTACACACCGATATGGGATTAGAATTCCGATCAATTTCAGGTCATTCTAAGTGGCTGTTTTATACATTTTAAATATTTTTTCCAAGGGACACTTTTACAACCTATCGGTAACGGTTTTGGAAATATATCCATTTAATTATTTTAAAGGACAAATGGCAAAATATTCGGCAAATGGAATTTGCGGTCGTAGAAAGATTTAATTTACTTGGGCAAGCATGTATCAGGTCCTCATTTATACAGATTGTTCCTAAAAAATATATCAATTTTGGTATATAAAATTTCTTAAAAAATAACGTTAATAAAATTCCCTAAGTAAATTACCTTTTTTACGATTCTGCAAACTCCAACTGCCGAATATTTTGTCATTTGAACAGATGTATGCAAATATTCTCAAAACAGTTAAAGAAAGGAATAAAACTTCATACATAGAAAGTGTCCTTTAGAACTCAAATTTATGGTAATTTGATAGGATAGCATATCATATTCGTGGGACACCCTGTATATCGAAAAATTTCAAAATACAATTCGTTTAAAAATAAACTGAACTAAGAGAAAATTTTGTTTGAAAAAAGTTTGATTTCCTGGTTATCCAAAACCTAGAAATTCTGATAGGCATAACGAACACACGAATAAGATTCATTCGTTAAAGTTAACATTCCAGTAAGAGAATATAAAAAGTCAATAAACTGGTTATAGGGATAAAGCAATAACAACTGCACTATCTGGCATAGAAAGTATTCATGTTTTAGGTAAATTTTTATCGATATCCCAGTCGTTCCAGAAGGTTAGAAATTCTATACAACAAACAAAGCAAAAAAACACCCGTAAACGACTAAACGAATAACAAATCTCGGGAGGATGTTAAATATTCACGCGATGGACCATCATGTTTTCTGCTTACAACGGGTTTGCTTATCCATAAGAACGGTGTTTACGATGTACAGACAGTGTTTTTGGGTATCAACATTGAACACAAATACTAGAAACTGAAAAAATGTAAGTTATGTTAAAACTAATAGATTGGTGTTTCAATGAGAATTATCAAATGCATGGTGAGAATTGTTGCGGCATTAGATGCGTAAAACGAGTATTTGGGAGTTCTTTAAATATGAGCTCAATCGTTGTGAGTAGACTTACCTTTCCATGGATTTGATACAATAGATGCAATATGTACCGATCAACTAAACGAGTATGTTGGAAATCTTCTTCATCGTATTGGTAATCGGATAATGCACTAATCGCAAATCTTAAAATGCTCCGAATTTTTTGCACTTCATCTTTCGATTGATTCAAAATGTTGGTACTGACTGATGCCATTGTCGTCTGATTTGCATGGCAAGCTACCCACCATCTATAAAAAACCGTTACTGTTATAAAATTTTTGATCAACTAAATCTGAGTACAAAAGTGTGTTTCGAGAAAACACTTCGACTGATATTTCAGGAATAAATTATACGGGATCGGACTAATCGAACAAAAATGTTTTGCCATTGAAAATTTTCATATTTCATAAAATACTTGTATAAGCCAGCTTTGCACTGCAAAAATCAACTGTCTAAATTAATAACCGAAAATATTTACAACTCACTCAACTCACAAATATATTGACTAAATAATATTAGCAAGGCTATAGTTTCGAAATGTGAATTTATTTCGTGTTTGTCGTAATGAACGTATGAACTCTTGATTTCCTGCATTGAAATGAGCCCAACAAGTTTCAAAAAGTTTTGTTAATTTCACCTGGGATTTTATGATGATAAAATATTGAAAGCCTTAGGAAATTGTTTTTTTTTTACCGTAAAACATCAACTCCGTAAGCATTCTGGCCGGCTTTCCCACCAAGAACAACGTCCACCGGATCTACCACATTTCCTAATGATTTTGACATTTTTTCTCCCTTTTCATCAACAGCAAATCCATGTACTAAAATCTCCTTAAAAGGACACCGATCTCTTAAGGCTGTTGATGTTATTAAGCTTGATTGAAACCATCCGGTAAATTGGTCGACACCTTCCAGGTACAAGTCGGCGACTTGGGAATCGTTGAACAGGTAAGACCACGATATGCCACTATCGAACCATATATCCAAAATATCCTATGATTTATGATTTACTATATTACATCTATTATTACCATATGTATGCATTTTACCTCTCCTTTTATATAATCTTTGGCCTTGTCTGAATATTCAGGGGGTAACAGTTGATTTTGTGGCAACTGCCACCAAAAATCTGATCCGTTTTCTTGCAATTTCGCACAAAGATGATCTATAATATTCCTGAAATTATACAATATTCACGCTTAAGTCTACATTTTATTGTCAACTTATAGCTATTTCGTTTTTCTTGGTGATTTGCTATAATTTAGATAAAAAAAAGCAGCACAGATATCATAGAGCAACAAATATGCTCTATGCGAACCAATCCAATACATCTACTTTAATATAGAGTACAGTTAAACAGTTGGTTTTGGTAAATACTTACTGATTAATAAGAGGTTCTTTTGTCTGGTGATGATAAAATACCGGTATAGGAACACCCCACTTTCTCTGGCGTGAAATACACCAGTAGGGTCGCTTTTGTAGTTGATTTATCATTACTTTTCTATACATTTCACTTCTGATCTGCGGTTGTATTTTTACTGTGTCTAAAAGTTGCTGTAAAAAATATGCATATTAAATATCAACGTCTAGAAATCAAGTCAAAGTGTGATGGAAGGTAAAGTTTTGTAGGGAGTCGAATAGCGAATAAAAGCATAGGAGATTCAATCAAACAAGTTTCTGTAATGAAGGGTGTATGCGTATAATTAAGGTCAAGCGCTTTCGACTAGTTCTTGTCATTTGGAGGACGAAAAAAATATTGAAAATGTTTTTTCCGACAATTTCTAGAAGAAATTAACAGTTGAAAATCGTTTGAAAGTTCAACTTTGAGATTAAGCATTATTTTGAAATTGTCTCATGTTTATTTGGTAGCATATTGGAATACTTAAGCATTCAAAACTAAAAATTACCGTTTTTGCTTAAAGTTACGAAAATTTTTTATATTAAAAAAGTTCTGTTCTACAATTTTTTGAAGAAAGGTCAAAGCGGCAATTATTTTTTTGTCATTAACAGATAGATTAAAAATAATAACAATAATATGTAACTTACTTTGAAGCTCCTTTCACAGTAACATAGCAGAAGCTGTAAGAACAAAGAGCGAGGAGAGTGGTTCCAGGAAGATAATGGACTACAATCGATGTTTAGGTTCCAGACACAGAGGAACAAGTATTGGATATAATTGAAGCAGAGCCTTCCAGGGGACTCAGAGCGCAATAACTGACATTTTCCCAAGCACCAAATAAATACCGACTACGGGATACATTCCTACTTCCGCATGTAAGATACTCACAGCACAAGGACACATTAACCAATGGCTTATTGAACACCGGTACTAATTGAGCAGGAGTTAATTAAGCGAATACGAGAAGCCGCTCGAGAAGAGTAGGCCGAGTAGCCGCTCGATAAGGAAATTACACATGCACCAACTTGTTTGGAGTTAAAGACTCAAATGTATGTTTATTTGAAAACATATCAATTCGAGGTTGTGACGACATTAATTGACATTTCGAAAAAGTACGTTCCGACATTCAACGAATCCTGTTGAGATTAACGTTTATCTTTGTCTATTTTATTGTCACTTTTTGCATAATTCCATGATTTTCGGAGTTTTTAATATACAATAATTACGAAGCAACCGGTATTTACATAATGTTAATATGGTAGATTACCTTGAAAAACATTGTTACCGTCTTTCTGATATAGTTTTTTGCAAATTTGTCAGTTTTTAATAACAATTAATATTTTTTACTATTTTTTCTGTAATCGTAAAACACCGCCAGAGAACACATCCAGAGGAACCACGCCAATTTTAAATCACCTTGTATTGAACAAGTAAACGAGTAAAATAGAATGCAGTCGGTTTTGTCGTTCTGAAACTAACAGTCAACTTTTTTCATTACTTCCAGAATGTGCATACAATACTTTCGGGTTTGAGTAGAATGCTTTTAATAACGCTTAATGCAGGATTCAATAATAACAATTTTTTTAAAATAATTGCATTGATTATTAATTAACAGACTAATATTATGAAGTACGACCGAAAAGTTACTCTCATATAATTTATATAATTTTTTTATAGCATTTTGATAATCCAATTCAGATGCTTAACGAAAATCAGGTTGCGAAGGTATTGTGCGGCACCAAACGCGTACATTTATAGAAACAAATTCTTGCTACAAACAAAATGTTTCAGATATTATTTCACAGAATGTTTCATCGATCCAGCAATTATTAGCAAAATTAATTAAGTATTTCTGTGCGAGATGTTTAGCTCAGAACGCAGGGACTGTAATACATAAAAACTAAGCGATATCCAACTTACCGCTGCTCTGTCCTTAATTCGGTCAGTGTCAATAAACCACTGTTTACTGGCTTTGATGATTACAGGTTTTTTCGTTCGCCAATCGTACGGATAGCTATGAGTAAGATCGCTTTTATGTATTAGATCATCCCTTAAGTATTCAATTACAGTCTCATTTCCC
The DNA here is from genome assembly GCF_020466585.1 of Dendroctonus ponderosae. Taxonomy (NCBI): domain Eukaryota; kingdom Metazoa; phylum Arthropoda; class Insecta; order Coleoptera; family Curculionidae; genus Dendroctonus; species Dendroctonus ponderosae. The sequence continues at coordinate 5,071,041 of NW_026018508.1, forward strand.
TCGGTCAGCACGTATTTGCCAGCAAAGGGCTCTCCTGCCTCTGATTTATACAGTCCTTCATCAGACACAACGTCCACCTACAGCAACAAATTCATCACAGAGCTTGAACTATCTAAATATTTTAAAATATGAAATTATCTAGATAAAACATATTAGTATATACATAAAATATATCAATACTATTTGAATTATTCTACCCAGGTACCTACTCATTGGATTGATTCATCTACATAATACTGAATTTCTTGGATCTTAATCATTTTCTTTGGAAAAAGTTTGAAGCATAAGAAGTCGATGAAGGAAAAACAGTATTTCAATACTTACTATTTTCATCTTATGTAGCATTCCAACAAGAAAGTCATCAGGGCCGTGAGCTGGAGCTGCATGCACCAACCCTGTTCCTTTAGCGTTTGTGGCATGTGATGAGTGTAAAAACTTACAAACTTGCTCCTTGTAAATTGGGTGAAAGTATGTTGCATCTTTCAGCATATCGCCTAAAAATATTGACATAGAAGTATGATTTTATCTATTCTGATTTAACAAGCAGGATTTGTATTGAATAAGGCGTCAGATACCTGAGTGAACTCCCAGCAGCTGATAATTGCAATTAACTGTACTGCAAAACGCTTCTAAAAGATCTGCGGCAATTATATACAAGTCTTTTTCTTCTTCTTCGGGCTTCTTAATTATGCAATACGATAAAGAATTGTTATAACACACTGCTTGGTTGCTTGGTAAAGTCCAAGGCGTTGTAGTCCAAAAAATACCATAAATTCTATAGGGGATAAAAAATTATTGAATTATGACAAATACAAAATTACTGAAAACGAATGGCACAATATCTACTGTGTGTCCGATGACAAATTTAACAAATGGTATTTAATGGTATTTGGAGAATTTCTACTCATTAAACAGTTATGGTATACAAAAAGTTGATTCGGTGTCTTATAGGAAGTGTGTAAGATAATTTGTGAAAATAGTCATCAAGTTAAGTGTGTTTATTAATAACTTACTTTTTTCCATTGAATTGTGGAACCTGAGGAATGTCTTTTATTAGTACTCTAGCATAAACACTAGGACTTTTATGTTTTTCGTTGTATTCTAATTCAGCTTCAGCCAATGCAGTCCTATCGAAAAATAATACATATACTTTTTCTACGCCACGCTTCATTTAGAAACAACATAAACATTAATATTGAACAATGTAACTTAGCTTCATGTAGTTTTGAGACTGTATTTGCATAATTGAAAATATATATCTGGAAAATTTTTTTTACAGAACGATTTTTAAATAAAACGGTTCAATTATCGCAAAACTCCACACTACCTGGATGATGGGCTCCAATAAATTGGTTTCACATCCCTAAATATGTATCCATTCTCATAAAGCTTTAAAAATTGTTTAAGTTGGTTTTCTATGTAACTAACATGTTTAGTTTCATAATGATGATCCCAGTCGCCTATAACTCCCCAGGATCTAAATGTGTCCTTTTGCTGGGCAATCGTTTTATCGGCGAAAGTTCGGGCTAAAATCACGTTACACTTATGGATCTAATAGTTTAGTACTTACCATTTAATAACATTTATTGCTGTATAATATTATTTTGACTTGAATTTTTCGTCAGAATGAAGAAATTATAATAAACAATATTAATGGTTCACGAAACGAAAATATGTGTTTTCTGACCAACGGTAAACGCTAACTGATTTCTAAAGGTGCAAAACCGTAATATTTAGCCGATTTGAAACGTTTTAGAGGATTTACAGCTCGTCATTTGTACATGATTGCCACAGTTAAATCTGCATTGCCCAACCTATTTTACGATATCGGAATAGGCAGATGACTTTAAAAAAATCTATCATTTCATGTTCACAAAGTGATTTTGATTAAGAACAATAGTTTATTCTGCTCTGTTTCTTTCGAGAGTAACTACATATTTGCTTCAACCTTTAATCCTATAAGCCATTCACTATAGTCATAACGAAGTAACAATTTGATTGATTTGATTTGATGAGTTTGCGTTGAAGAATATTACTCTTTTCGATTCCTCGCTTATATTTTTTTCCTGCTCAACTCAAGATGTAATCAATTTTTTTCTATTGGCGGTGGTTTTCTGTGTTTCATTAGAACAGTGTTTCGGCTGTGGAAAAATATAAAAATTAACTGTTTGTCAATTACAATTAAATTATATATCTTTAGTTATTTTAAGCCAAAACCTCTTTCGTTTTGTTCTGCCGTATCACTTTAGCCAGCGGACATTTGCTATCAAGACACGCGGCATAAAGTTCCTAGAATTGCTTACACAGTTAACTTTATTACTATTTTTGTGTGATAATTACATGGAAACTAAGCCAATTAGTTCATGTCAATTCATTATTTTCGATGTGCTTCAAATGAAAATAGAAGCAGTTTACTTTTATTACAAAACCAATTTTCTCATGTGTCTGCTAGAACACAGGGTGTAAGGTATAAGGGTAAAGAACGGCTGTATCTCGTTTGTGAAAAATTCCTAACAGAAAATGGACTTTAAAAGAAATTAAAATGATCTTTCAAACTAGTAGTATTGAAAACTACATTGGCCTCCCCGTCTTTTACTATGGAAAATATAAAAATATTAAAAAAAGGTAAACGATGCGGTATTACCCAAGCTCTCAAATGACGTTTTCAAAGTTATAGTTTTCTCCTTTTTCCGAGATACCAGTACTTTTTGGTGGTAGAAATTATTCTCTCATGTCCCGTCATTTTATACAAATTTGACCCAACGTGATTTTTTAACGATTTGTAACTGTTTTGACATTCTTTTTTGGACATGAATGGCAAAAATGGAGTTGATGGTCCTAATTTACTGCCAGGAATGCCGCAAGCAAAAATAAAGTTGCGCGAGCGCTTTTCCAAAAAAACGAGCCCTTGAATTTCCGATAAATTTATTTCAATCCGCGTATGCATTTTACAAGCCATTTTTCCAATTGCAACCCGGTTTTGTTATAAATAACATTAATCTACTTAAATATGCGTTAAATAAATCGCTTTATTACATCTCGATAATCATATATTGACTAACCTTTATTTCGAATTTCTACTGGATCTGCATCTTTATTACCAGACAGAGCTTTCAATTCTATCGGCAAGCCATGACAATCCCACCCTGGTACATAGTAGACTTGTTTTTTATCCAATATTTTATATCTCAAAATAATATCTTTTAGAATCTACAAAATACCTCGTTTCAATTCATATAATAGAAACGAAGAATACAGTTGATTTATAGTATATTATAGTATAGAACCTACAATTAATTGAGTATTACATGAAAATAGGATTCAAAGTATATAAATCCTTCTATATAGTAGGTTGTAAGTTGTAAACAAAATTTTATTTTATATCGAAGAAATAGCCTTAATCACGTCTCGCTACTGCAAAATAATTACATATTTTCCAATATCCCAGATAGCACAAAATATTACATAAATATTTACCAAATATTTATATGATTGGTAAATATTTCATAGCAAAAGGAATGACACAAATAAATTAATAATAATGTTTCTTAGTACATAATACTTTTTGTACCTATATATAACACCATTAACGGTGTTACCACCAAAAAGTTACTAATATATTATTTTTAATAAGTGTGAACAAACTTTAGAACATATTTTCTCAATTTTCAATCAGATCAAAAAGTATCATCGAGCTGAGAAAAATATTGCACTATTTAAAAAATCGACCTGGCGGAATACCCAAGGGGTGGCCATTGAAAAAAATCTAATAAAATTGTTAATTAATATTAATGAAACAAATATCTAATATAAATGTCAAATAAATATTTAGAAAATATATTTTTTAAATATCTGATATAAATATCAAATAAATATTTAAAAAAATATATTTTTTAAATATCTGAGTTAAATGTCAAATAAATATTTAAAAGAAATATTTCTTAAATATTTAAGAATCGGTCGCGTCAATCTACAGTAAATATTTCAAAAAAAATATTACTGTAATATTTGTGTGCTATCGGGGATATTTTCAGTGAATTTAAGAAATGCTCATACTTTATTAAAGGAATAATTCACACACATTTATGTACAAAATAATTTTTACGAAGAAGATTAATTTAAGAATGTTTTGTTTAATAAGTTAATTTAAGTAAATAATACAGCGACGGGTACCCATATATTACAAATACCAAGGCATAAATAGACACCCACATACAGTTTTACTAAGTATAGCATCGTAAAAAAGTTTTTCTGACGCGATTATTAAAGTTTTAGATTAGTAATAACGTAAAATAATAATAATAATGTTATTATCCGGCGTAGCGACAGTAAAAAATGTGTCGACTTTGCTAGGAAACATATTTGATAAAGGGTGCACAAGAGTGAATTTAATAGTGTTAACAACTGAAGAGTATAAGCTAAAAAGAATGATTTGTCACAAAACATGTTTTAAAAAATGCGAATTTTTAAGTTTTAATTCCGACATCCTATTTAAGGATATACAAGTGTGCCAAAATTTTAGAAAGGTAGAGTTTGTATCTGTTGTTAAAAAGGTAAAATAATGTAATAGTAAACTGTCTTCAAAATAACATCTACATCGAAAAATGGTATTTAATGCTGTTGCTTTACAATTTAGTAAAATTGAATTGAGTCTTAACATTACAAGGTGTTAAAATTTGTAAAGGTTCATTATTTCGAGTGGCTGAAATTGTCCAGAATACAATGCCGCCCAAACTATTTTTATTAACAGTTTGTTTTGTTTAGATTGACCTTGTTAATAGCATGCCCCATATGGGGGTTGCCATTGGCGTACGGCGGCCCATCATGTATTATATACTCCGGCCCCTTCAAGTTACTTCTCTGCCAATCGTACAGGGAGTCAAAACCTGCCACCTTCAATAATAACTCAAATTACTGGGTAATTCATACGCGAATATCTTATAATTCAATTACTTTATGTACATTCCTATCTTTTGCAACTAATTTCTGTCCTTCCACTCGTAATGGAAATTTGGTTTTCGGCAATAACACAGTGTGACTATAACCAGTGCTTTTGGAACTTGTGCTGTTACAGCAACAGAGAATATCAGGTTTAGGCGCTGTAAAGAGTAATTGCCGAGAAAATCTTAACATTTTAAAATTAAGTTGAAAACCGAAAAAATACGTGGTTATGTACTAATAAAGTCGGGTTATGTCCCAGATTCCACTGTTAATTTAATTTAAATCGATGTGCATAATAATTAATACTGTTGCAAGTATTTCAGTCGCACCATCTATGATGCTAATTCAGAACACTACGATAAGTGATTAATTGACCTCATTGCCACACATTTATGATTTAATTTACTCGATTATTAATTGGGACCAAAAATTAATCCAAATTTTGTTCTAAAACCTACTTAATAGAGATAATATCCGTTTTGTTCTGTATATATACCCAGAACGAGAGCCGAAAAACTTTTTTTGTCTTAATACATACATTTCAATGCCTGACGCTTTAAATTAAATTAATAATCATTGAAACATTAAATTAAACGTACTACTTAAGCACTTAATATAAGAAAAATTTTGGGATAAGCGTAATGCTGGGATAATTGGGTGAAACAACAACGCCCGTTTTTATATGTTAAATGTAATACAAAAGCAACCATACAATAAATAAATATATACAAACACATATACTTATACTAAAGGAGTTAGTTATTACTTATCTTCTAAGGAATGTTTCTAAGTGCAATGCAATGTTACCCCATCAATCACAATACAAATATTATATACAGGATGACCCGTTCATATAAGAAATATCACCTTTACTTATCAATATCACAATCACGGCATCAAACGAATAGGCAGTTCAATTTAAAATTATGTTTTAATCACAATTAAATAAAATTAAAGTTTTTCAAATGTATATTGAACTTCTTATTAGTAGTAATTTATTACATAGTAATAAGAGGCCTAACAATTATGAGCAAGGCAAAGATACAACAAACCATGTAAACTCCGTGTAAGAAACCTGAAAAGAGAATATTGGATACGGTTTACCAAAGATATGGAATACTCTTTAAGGAGCGCAACGCAAAGTGTGGAAAATGCTTAAAGGGAGAAGAAGCAGCAGAACAATGGATAGCTTACATTAAAGAACTCTACAATGAACGGAATAATGAACATGCAGTAGATGGGAAAGAAGGAGAGAAAGAAGAAGAGGGCGACAACGAACAAATCATAGGAAATACAAGTGAAGAACTCATGAATACCACAGGAAAATCAAAAAAAGAAAAGCGCCGGGACCTGATGGCATACCCAATGAGCTGCTAAAATATGGAGGAGAAACAATAATAGTAAACAGTGCTGCGCTTTTTTAGAAAATTTTAGAAACCAAGCGAGTACCAAATCAATGGAAAACCAAAAAGAAAATAAGAAGAATCCCAGCAAAGTTAGCAAACAAATGGTGTTGTTCAACATACCTGGCGTAGTAAATATATGTGGTATCAAGTAAAAAAGTTTGTTCTACAGTTTTCTCACAATTTGGCAATAATAACAAATTTAATTTTAATAAACCTTTGGGATAACACGATAGCGTACAAGTAAATAGCGCGCTATGGACACGCTTTACGTAACTACAATGCAGCTTTCATTACTAGTATCTACATTTTGGGCCGAACCATCAAAAACATATATCGCCTTTTTATACATTTTAAAGTGCCAACTACGCCTATTTAATTCCTACCAAAAAATACGCATTGAAGTGCGAGAGTTTAGTTCCAATTTTATAAAAAACAAACAAAGTCGAAACTCATTGGCTAAATTGAAGCTACTTCATCTAATATTTTAAATTAGACTAATGCCATTCACTGTTACTTATTCTCAATTTCCCCATTCCGTTCGTGAATGTTCATATGTTTCTTTAGTCCTCTCGTATCGTAAAACGCTTTATCACACAATTTGCATGAGTGATTCCGCTCGCCTGTATGGATTTTGGTGTGTGCCTGCATGTTTGCCTTCTGAGCAAATAGCTTTCCGCAATAAACGCAAGCGAATGGTTTTTCACCGGTATGGATCCTCATGTGGTTCTCTAAATGTCGCCGATTTATGCAAATGTGCAGGCACTCCTTGCACTGGTACTTTGTGTCTTCTAAAATTGAGAATACATCTACGTTTGCATTATTGTTCAGGTACTTTGCGTAAGCTTCTCGTTAGCCTGTTCCTAATTGCTTTACAACATTATTTTATTAAGTTCAATCTAGTTCATCCCGTGTTTGAAGGAGCTAAATATTCAGTGTTCTTAAATATGATGCACGAAGACAAATAGAGGTATAGAGGTCCAAATGGCTGAAGGGCTAGAAGCGACATATTTTGTTACGATTAAACAATGTAGAGTATTTGATCACCGCCCGCACCTAGTTTGTCACTAACTATTCTATTTATTGTTGCCCCTAGTTCGCAATTAGAACCACTAATCTTCGCCTCACATAAGTCAACATTTCCACCCAAAAGCTTGCAACCAATCCACATTATCCAATTCAATAGCTGGAGCGAAGTCTGATGCAAAAACGTGATTTATTCAGTCAATTTCTGCTTAGTAGGAAAGTTCACTTCTGTAAGTATTGCCTGTTTAATTCCGTAAAAGTATTGTTAAGTAAGTCGTACATAAATTTTATTCTGACAAACGTCCATAACTGCAAGATATACCATTTCTTACAGGTGATATGCTGCCGATAAATGGGACTTAAGTTCTCATTTGTGTAGTTGCATTTAGTTTTTAAATTCTGCTCTTCAAAGCTTAAACTGTAAAGTCAAAAATGCCTTTCTTTGGTAGTCATCCCAGACAAATAGTTGGGGCGATGAACGACAGTTTGGTCTATTACAAACGAATTGATTATTTTATTGTCCAAGACACTAAAAGTGGCCACACTGAAGAGCTAACTGCTGGCGGCAGCATTAAAAAGCAGCAATTAAAACAATGGGATCATTTTTTGGGGTGGAAAGGCCAGTATTTTAGAATGTTTTGTCACACAAAAACGGTAATTAGAATATATGTGTATGTAAGTAAAAGTAAGTTACTGTTGCGTTATTCGGGATTAGTTGTTATTAGTGTAGATTAATTTTTATTCTTTTTTTCTTGTTATTTGGAGTTTGTTGGTTTTTTTTATTATCTTTTTTTTAGAACATACATACTTTTGAATGCCTGTACGGGCTTGTTGACGTAATTTAATTTGTTATCATTATGTAACAAGTAAATTGAATAAATTAAATAATTAAATAAATAAAATAAAAATAAAACGCTTTTCAACTGGATAGAAGCAAACACTAACACATCATGAAAAAACATTTCAAGGCGGCGCGAGCATTTTCCTCGGTTCAAGAAATAATTGAAGGACAGCATCTCAACCGTTTGGTAATTTACGTATAAAGCAACATACAATCGCGTACCGCCGCTAACATTATTTATTCATCATTTGGAACACTTCTGAACAATTTTAGAAGCTTCAATGCATACTGAAAGTTTACGAATGTAGCCAAATTCTTTCTTCACAGTGTAACAAAACGAAACATCCCAATAAAAAACTACCGGATATTCCCGAGGTAGAAACGTACCTTTACATTATCATTGGAACGTTCTAAGTAGAACCATCGAAGTTATCCTCCGCATTCTCCAGACTTTGCCCCCCGTCGAATTACTATTTGTTCCTTTCATTCAAAAAAATGTTGGTAGGCGAAAAGAAAAAGCACCTAGCATTGGAATCTCGTAAATCGTAAGAGATACGAAGTCGGTTAAATGAGCGCAAAGGTGTGCTTTTTTAGCTTATTTGGAGCGATATTTAAAAAAAATGATTATTTGAACACCTTTTACTTGTCTACAAGATTATACGATCAGATCGAAAAAACCAATTCGAAATATGGACGTATACGCAAACTCACCTGTATGGATTCTCTTGTGTTGGTAAAGGGAGCCCTTGAAAGCGAAACGTTTCCCGCATATTTCACATGGATAGTTATTTTCACCAGAATGTGATTTTATGTGCACTTCCAGCCCGCTTTTTTGCTTGTACTCCTTGTTACAGAGGTGGCAGCAAAACTTGTTTTCTAAAATTGTTTTCATATCGAGTACATATTTTTCGAATAAACCACTGCTTAAAATAAGTTGGTGCCCAAAAAGGTTACTAAAATAAAACATACCTTGATGAGTTAATTTAATGTGGTCCTGCAGCCTATTGTTGCTGATGTAAGTTTTTCCGCAAATTTGGCAGCTAAAATTCCGTGGTCCGTGCAATAAAACGTGGGCTTTTAAAGTATTTTCAGTTTGTAGTGATTTGTCGCATACGTGACATCGATAAAAACCACTAAGAGAGTTGCGATTACAGTCCGCCGGCCCTTTGTGAGTTTTTTCGTGGTACGTTAGAGTGGAATAAGAATAGAACCCTTTCCCGCAAAAAGGACACAATAATTTTTCTCCGGTGTGTTTTCGTTCGTGGTCCGTTAAGTATTGTTTTCGTGCAAAACCTGAAACAATACACATTTGGATAGTGGATGAATAAAACTATGAAATGAATACAGTATTAATGTTTATGCTCAAAAACGCACAGGTAGAACAAACCTTTATTGCAAAATCGGCATAGGTAAGGTTTAACTTCCATATGCATCACCATGTGCCTCTTTAGGTCTGTCTTAAAATTGAAACATTTGCCACAAGTTGCACATTTATTCGGTTTTTCACCAGTGTGCGTTCTGACATGCTCCTCAAACTTGCAAAAAGTGTCGTATTTTCTCTCGCAATGTTCACAATTATACTTCAACGATTTTTTGTGCTTTGTTTCAATCTTATGCTGTTTCAACTCCTCATGTGTCTTGTAGGAGGCGTCGCAAGTAATGCATATATATGGAGGGCCTAAAAGGATTTACTTGAAATGTTTCCACTTCACAACTGGAAATATTCTATTGATTATTATGAATATTAATTGTGTTCAGTAGTTTGATCTGCGAACCAAAACTCACCTTTTCTGAATACATATCTCTTAGGTTTTATGGAAATTCCTTGAGAGTTAAGAAGTTTACTTTTTGCCATCTTTTTCAACTTGACTCTATTTTTGACCCGTATTTTACTAATTTGTTCCTTAATCGAGGTGATTCTATTCAGAATCTTTTTTTGGGGATTTGCACTTCTTTCCGTCGCCTCTTCTTTCTCTTCCGTATCGTTGGATGATACACTATTACATTCGGTTTCATCCAAATTGCTATCATTATCACTACTCACAAGCGGATCGGGTAAAACCTCAGGTGCTTTTTCTTTAACGTCCTCTTTGCCTGTATCACTAACTTCTGGTTTTATTCTTTGACTTTTCTGCCATTGGTCTCTCAGTAGAATGGAATTCAGCACCTTTTGAGAATTCTGGCATTTTCGAATAAAGTGATAAATTCGGTAGCTAGTTTTAATACAGGTTCGGCACATTTTCTTAGATAAATTATGGTCTTCGGAAAGCTGAAATTAAAGTAATATTATTTAATAGTAGATACATTTTTTCGAGAAATCAAAAACAAAGTTCATCACATATTTTATGCATTTTCGTTTCAAGTTTAATTTAAAATAAAGTTTTAGTATGTACAATAGTTTTTTTTGGGGTAAATATTAAAGCTGCAGGAAAACCGACTGTTTGATCTTAAATATATCATCGTTAAATCAGCGTGTGAAAACCACCTGACGAGGCTGTTTGTCCATCAGCAAATTGTAACAATTGTAAACCTCTTTTAATTATCAATTTTTTGCAGCTTTTGAACTAATTTTCCGAAGATTGGGAACAGGAATAGGCCTGAGCTGCTATAGCTGGTGCTGCAAAAATCCAAAACGACATTGCAAGACTTCGTACATAAAATTTACGCGTGTCTATTAGAACCCGAAATATTCGAAACTAGAATAGGACGATTTGAGGAAAAAACATTCTGACAAAGGAGTAGTGCTTCTTTAAGTGTTTTGTACCTGCAAAATATGGACGATAGATTTTCAAGTACACGAAAGTTTTGATATATTCTTGCAAATAAGTTTTGGGTAAAAGACATTCGAACAAAATAACGTTCAGCAAATTTAAAACATCCACAACCTTTCAATAAAAATAACTTTGACCAAATTTAAAGATACTTCGAAATTTCAAAGTCCATAGCCAATTAAAAAAAAAACCGAAAACAAGATATGACGACGGAAAGACAATTAAATCTCCTTCGCAGTAATTTAAAAGCTCTCCATAGCCGCTCTTTAACCATTTATCCGATTCTTAGTTTCCCTTTCATCAGAACCCATCTAATAGACTCCAAATGGGTCCTGGGGGTGGCAGATTAGCACATCCCTAGATCTGTAACTACTTAGGTACATCGGAAGCATTATTTTCTACAATTGTTTATTTTCTATATTTTGATTTCATAGCTGGCATAACACATACTAAGTATAATTTTCTTTCAAACTTGAGACGCCAACAAAATGAACTAAAAATCAAAATAATTACCAAACAAAAACAACGCTCCGAGTATGCCGTTATGTTGTATTGTTAATTTTTGGATTAACAAGTAGATTTGCTCTGAAACCCAGTTTCAATAAAGCCAGTAAAAGTTTTTAATCCTTTAATTCCGAAAAATACACATTCTATTGTTTAAAATAATTAATCAATTTATTCTCTGTATTCTTAAATTTCGATTGTTCAGGTGGCCTTTCTTTATATTGCATAATAAACTTGTCACGTATAATTAAGACCAACTTCTAATATTTGTCCTCTAACAGAGGATACAGAGATAACAAATTATCTGAATACAAGGATTGACCAATAGTCGATGCACATTTTTTTAAGTTAACTAAAGTTATGTGACACTAGTTACCTGTAAAGGGAACTGGGATAGCATATCACTTAAATTAATTCCTTCCCAATTTACTTCTGCCATCAAAAACAGGTCCCCATAAACTAAGCAAGTGCGACAAATATTCTTGAGAGAACTAGGCTCCAATAGAAGGTAGTTTCTCATCGTTTCATCATAATTGGAGCTTTCAGACATGGTTTCTAGTGTCTTAATTGCTGAAGCACTGTGTATGTATATCAGGCATAGTCTGCACTGCACATTGAAAAACTCTTTAGAGCAGTGCACAGAATGCTTTGCTTCATTTTCATTGCAGTCTTTGTTGAATTAATTCTTCAGCTTTAATACTAGGTAACCAATTACAAATACATCCCGATAGCTTCATTTATGGCTAGAAACATGTCAGTATATGACTACGGTATATATAGAGAGCTTTAAAATAAAATTTTACATTAAATAAAAAGTGGAAAATCTGAAAACATCAATGTTTTCAAATATACTAATTTTATTTTAGGTTGACAACTAATTGACGGTAATGTCTCTCTTTTGTTTTAATTTTTGACATGCCTATGCACAGGTTAAATTATTAGTACTGAAAGGATTACTAATTTTTCTAAATCTGACGTCATTAGATACTAATCACTCAGTGAAATAATAAAAAAATGGTCAGCAACTTGAGAAGCTACTTGCAATGGGGCCAGTTATGCGCTATACCAAAATAATTAATAATTTGTATTGTAAATTTTAATACATAAACATTTAATATTATAAAACCATTCACAATTTTTATCAATCAAAATTCAATTTAAAACAATTGCTGATAAACTTAATTAAATTATTGCAAATTAAAGGCTGCATTCGATTTGCGCCTTGTTATTATAGTAGTACTACTTTTGCTAGCCATATAATCTGTAGCTGTAGGCTGTACGTAGACTTTTAAAGTCAAAATACTCAAAATAGAAACATAACCTGCATTTTTACATCCGTGTTGAAAAGAAAAATAACATGTACAAAACCGTATAAAAAGGCTTTAACAATAAATATATTGAATATGAAACACCCTTGTTTAGCTTTATGTATTCTCATTGTATTATCCATTCGAAATGTCTTTGCCTCACGAACGTACACGAAAAATGACCTGAATAAACTAAGGTAAAAGTATGTTTTATATTTAAATCATATTCATTTTGTGGTTTTGTCATTAAAATTTTGCAGAGATGAAGTCAAGGAAATGTTTTATCATGCTTATGATAGTTATTTGAAATATGCTTATCCATATGATGAACTAAGGCCAATGAGTTGCGATGGTATAGACACTTATGGAAGGTAACATTTTGCACTTTTTATTTCATATTTATGCAAAGAAGATTGGAACAACATTATTACGGCATAAAATTAAGCTTTTTTGTAGATTATGCCTGCGTAAACAACTTTTGCTAGTCATTAAATAAAGCAGGCCCTCGCGTGCGCTGTTAAAAATTTGCTCTTCTCACTACTTGAAAGAAAATCTTTGTACCGACAATTTTTTTTATTAGTGTTTATTGCAAAAACCCGGTTTTTTCCACTTTTCACTTATTGAAAATCACTGGTTTTCCATAAAGGGGAAACAGTTATTCCTTTTGTTAAGCAAATAAGCAACATTTGGTTGAAAATTATCAGAAACGGAAGGTTTTATTTTGATCTTCGAAACGAAAACGGAGGGAATAATAAAGTTTTGTGATAGTGTTGCCGTCATTAACAATTTTTCTCAACTCACCAAATCTCTTTTTGCGATTTAAAAATTTCTAAATCGTTCTTTTCAGTCTTCTTAATAAAACTTTTGCAAATCCTCCAGAACGATTTAGATAACAACAAATGAATACAATTGGGTTTATTTAGAAACTTTTAGTTTCAATTTTTGTATGACTAACCGTTTTGAAATGAGAAAGTATAATATAACAGAAATGCACTAAGCAAAGCTTTTGATGTCGAAAAAAAACTATAACCATTTAAATTAAAGCCTTTGACGATTTCTTGGCACTTTTAACAAAATATATCATATCAGAAAATGTGTTTTATAACTTATATTTTCCAGAATAATTTGCTTATATCGATATTGCACAGTTTCAAAGCCTTTTCTACTTTTTACCGATTTTGTTTTTGTATATAAAACTTTATTACTAGGAAAAGCAATATGAATATGTTTAATTATAAGTTTTTTATATTTTCTATTGCAGTTATTCCTTGACGCTAATAGATGCGCTAGACACACTAGCAATTATGGGAAATTATTCAGAGTTTCAAAGAGTCGTGGACATCTTGTCGACAAAAACTGATTTTGATGCCAATATCAACGTTTCGGTATTTGAAACCAACATCAGAATAATCGGTGGATTGTTAAGTGCACATTTATTGTCCAACAAGTAAGGACATACGTACTTTTGTTCAAATGTCAACTAATTTCCTAATTAACATATTTTAATTCTCGTGCAATTCATACTCAATTTGACTATGCGGAATAAGGTGCAACTACCGTAATAACGTGACAAATTTAATAATTATATGAACGATCATCGTTTGCACCCTAAAAAAATTAACAAATAAATTATATGAAAATATCGTAGATAATTTGTACTTTTTCCACTTTTTTGTCTTTCTACGGTACAGATATTCAGCACCCTTTTAGTTTGTAGAGCAGGTGCAAAAGTAGAGCCTGGATTTCCTTGTAACGGCCCGCTTCTTCGACTTGCCGAAGACGTAGCCAAGCGATTAATTGCGGCCTTTGACACAAAAACTGGAATGCCTTACGGAACCGTAAATCTCCGATATGGCGTACCCAAAGGTGAAACTCCAATCACTTGCACTGCTGGAATTGGTACCTTTATTGTGGAGTTTGGTACCTTAAGCAGATTGACTGGAGATCCATTATATGAAGAGGTGAAAAAAGTACACGATAGTATTAATTGCGAATTATGCTCTATTGGCCTTCACGAATTAGGACTTCTCTGTTATCTTCAGTACGGGTCATCAAAATTTCAAAAATAATTATTAAAACTTCTGTACATACAATATTCATATTTTGCTTGCGTATATTCGCAAACCTTTGATGTTCAGAAAAGGTTATTTTGTTATAAATTACGAGGCTTATTTTAGGTAGCAATGAACGCTTTATATTCCCTTTTCAACCATAAATCTCCAATTGGTTTGTTTGGGAACCACATCGATACGAACACTGGAAAATGGACAGCTCAAGATGCGGGAATTGGTTCCGGAGTCGATTCGTATTTTGAGTATTTAGTTAAAGGATCGATATTACTGCAAAGGTACAGAAAGGGTTTGAAAGCTAATCGAATAACTAATATCATCACATTATTGAGTCATTTGCTGTTAGGCCTGAATTGATGGAAATGTTTCGTGAAGCTAGAAAATCGATTGACAAACATTTAAAAAAAGACGATTGGTACATGTGGGTCTCTATGACTAAGGCCCAAATTACCCTACCAGTGTTTCAATCCCTTGAAGCATTTTGGCCTGGATTATTAAGTCTGATTGGTAAGTGATCCGTTAGGAGTATGTACAAGGCATGGTTTCTCTGAACATACATATGCATGTTTTAAGTTATCCTTTAAGTTCAGTCTCGAACGTTATACAATTGATTATCTGTAGATATGAAGCAAGGCTTATCATGTATAATAATAATTTCTTTAAATGCTTATAAATTAATAGTCTTGTTCTGACTAATATGAAATTCGGACATAAACACAGCTTAAACAAATCTATTATCTGATCGAAGTAGATTAAATTCTTTTTTTTTAAACCAAAGAAAATTTTTCTATAGTAGAGAAAAAAGAAATGCGGTTGATGTTAATTGAAGGCTTTATTAGCTGATATTGTTAACTGCAACGTGTATTATTTAAAAAATGTGAAGACTTATGTTTGGATTTGTCGATATTTAAAGCACCTTTTAAAAAATAATTTAATTTAGGCTTTGATAATCATTCGTCCAATTGATTACAAATAAAAAATAATTTTATAATAGACCGAACTGAAACAATTATGTAGGTGAAACATCAAACGCTATGAAAACGCTGCACAACTATCATCAGGTGTGGCAGCAATATGGATTCACACCAGAATTTTACTACATTACGCAAAATGAGGCTGGAGCAGGCAAGGAAAGCTACCCGTTGAGGCCTGAATTAATAGAGTCGATCATGTACCTCTACAGAGCGACGGGAGATCCATTTTTATTGGAAGCTGGCGAGGACATTTTAAGGAGCATCAAACATAGTGCTAAAACACCCTGTGGCTATGCCACGGTAAGCAAATATACATATTTAAAACATTATACAGATTATTGAATGAAAAGATAATGATTTTGCCAATCAACGCTCCTAATTGATAGATCGATAGAAGGTTCTCTACTAGTAGTACAATAGTTTAACGAACAGTTAATACCATGCGGTTTTCAAATTTTTCGACAAAAAATCTACATGTGCGATTCTACATAGATTCCAAGCCAAAAGGAACTCTTACCGGTAACGGCGGAAGTTGCTGTAAAAATTTAAAAAAAGAACAGAACCTGATCATCTTTCTTTACATTCAATTATTCTGATTTATTTTCCTGACTGTGTGTACTTGCCTTGCCTTAAATTTGCAGACAAATTTAAGGTTTCAAGAAGGCAAAGAGATGTTCAAAATTTTTACTTCACACTTTGACTGGGACCCAGGAAATATAAAAATTTACATTCAATGCTTAATTAATTTTCTCTAGGAATTTAAAAAATACTCACTTTTACATTTAGGAATGTTTTCCGGGCTTTGAAGCCGTGGTCTATCGGAATTTCTTCCTTTCTTCCAGGAAGAAATTTCGATAGACCACGGCTTCAAAGCCCGGAAAACATTCCTAAATGTAATCTGACCGGCCGTGAAAGCCTTCATAGTCTGATACTCACTTTTGCCTTGATTTATCCCAAAGGATATTATTTTATTAGGTTTTAACAATCATTTATTTATTTCCCGGTCGTGGTACTAAGAGGATTTGATTTTCCAGAAGTTCTATAAAAACGGTTTAGTGAAAATAATTAAATACATTAAAACAAGAACCACAGAAATAACTGAAGCGGACATTCACACACTTTTGAAGCGAATAAAAAAGCGAAAAATTGTGCAAAAATCCCGAAGTCTGTGGGGCCCGTTCGGTTTTTATCAGTTCAACCCTGTCAAACATCCAGAAGTTTATTCAATTTTGGTCTAAAGTAGTAACTGTTACGTGCTAATGTTCTGTTGAAATAACTTTACTTCATAACATATATTTGGTTTTATTATATATTTTTAAGATTAAAGACGTGAGAGACCACCGAACTGAAGACCGCATGGAATCGTTTTTCCTCTCAGAAACCACAAAGTATCTGTATCTGCTCTTCGATACGGACAATTTTATCCATAACCAAGGACAGCATGGTACTTTAATTAACACTCCAAACGGCGAATGTGTGATAAATGCAGGTGGTTACATATTTAACACTGAAGCGCATCCAATCGATCCCAGCGCTCTTCATTGCTGCTACAACACACCGAACGATGTGTTGGTCGATTTTAAAGAGTTTGACAACAACCAAGCCATGTACCGGGGAATACAGTTACTAAAAAAGAAAATGCCCAATAAGCTCCAGAACGAAAAAGTGGAAATTGTTGCACCCTCTGAAAATGTTACAAGTGTTTCTTTACCACTTTCTGTCGCCCAGAACGAATCCAGCTTAGGAGAGGCGGAAGTCACCGTTTCTGATCCACCGACAAACTCATTTGATGCCCAGCAAATGTTAGAGAGACTTCGGGGAGAAAATAAATATCCGAAGAATGAGTCATGGGAGAGGAACTTTGAGCTTCTGGGGTGCAAAGCGCAAAAATTTCTACAACGATTGTCCATTATGGGAGAGGTGTTCAATTAAAGATGTAAAATGATTATAGAGAACAATGTTCACTTTGTTACAAATAAATATTTTTCAAACACCATTAGTGAATAGGCATACTATTTACTAATTGATCATACAAGTTCGTCATATAAGCTGAAAAAAAAATGTTTAAGCCTTGGACAATTCGAGTACACTTATCTCGGTTTAAGCTTAGAACTTGATGCGTTATAGATAAATTAAAAGAAAAACAAAATTATCCGTTATGCGTACTGGGATTATAACTTCTGCACTACATTTTTTTTAGTTCGTGCTGAGATTGGTCAAAATAGGGCTTATCTGAACAATATTAGGACAATTTTTTTTCATTGTTCAAAATTGATTTTAGCAATAGTCAAATAGGAAAACTTAAAAAAAATGTTCTTCTGAAGTGAAATTAGTGAGGAGTATTTCGGATTTCCAATTTTTCTGTATGGCAGCATTTAAAAACATGTAATTTTAGTTTCGGGCAGATATTGATAATGAAAATATAGTTTTGTACCTATTAAGTGTTTATATATCAGCATTAGGTCACAACTATTCTTAAAAATTATTCATTAAATATGTTAATTTTTATAAGATTAGTGTAATGTATGTATTATGACTGAGTAGACCAACTAATCTTAAACACGTGCACCTACACACGTTATTGTATAACTGATCACCTACTACACTTGAATAAATTGTGTGAGAGAGCGCTCCGTTGACGCAGTCGTTTGACATTTGACAGACATTGTTTAATTACATTTAACCTATATTTCGTTCGTACTACGTTTGGGCATTGTTTTAATTGTTCAGTGCACGTTCAGTGAAAATGGTTTCAACTGGTCAAAGTTTACCTGTGTCCCAAATCCTGCGGGATAAAAGTTACTTGGACGACGATGAACCCAAGAAAAAATCAAGAGAAGATTGGAGAAAAGCCAAGGAGTTGGAGGAAGCCCGAAAAGCTGGAACTGCCCCCGCAGCTGTAGATGAAGATGGCAAAGATATCAACCCTCACATTCCCCAATACATCTCAAACGCCCCTTGGTATTATGGAACTAGTGGCCCTACTCTAAAGCATCAACGGCCACAAGAAGAACATCAGAAGCAATATTCTGATTTGGATGATTGGTATCAAAGAGGCACTGATAGATCAAAGATCGTAACCAAGTTCCGAAAGGGGGCCTGTGAAAATTGTGGGGCCATGACCCATAAGAAGAAGGATTGCATGGATCGCCCTCGGAAAGTGGGTGCGAAATATTCTATGACTAACATTTTACCAGACGAATTTAACCAGAAAAATCTCGCCCTGAGTTTCGATGGAAAACGAGACAGATGGAGCGGCTATAATCCAACTGAGTATAAATGCGTTATTGATGAGTTCCAGCAAGTTGAACAAGCTAAACAGCAATTAAAAGCTGACAAACTTGATGCTGCCAGCTCGGACGATGACCAAAAGGATGAAGACAAATACGTGGATGAAGTGGACATGCCTGGAACCAAAGTGGATAGCAAGCAGCGAATTACAGTGAGAAATTTGCGAATTCGGGAAGACACCGCCAAATATTTACACAACTTGGACCCCAACTCTGCCTATTATGATCCCAAGACCAGATCCATGAGGGAGAACCCAAACCCTGCAAAAGATGATACATATGAAGGTGAAAACTTTGTGAGATTTACTGGGGACACAAAAACCCATGCCAAAGCCCAACTGTTTGCCTGGGAGGCCTATGAAAAAGGCGTAGATGTTCATCTGTTAGCTGAGCCAACCAAACTGGAGCTTTTGAAAAAAGAATACGAAAGCAAGAAGGAACAGTTCAAAGGCCAAGTTCAGTCAAAAGTACTGGAACGATATGGGGGAGAAGAGCATCTGCAGGTACCCCCTAAATCTCTACTAATGGCGCAAACTGAAACCTATGTGGAATATTCGCGATCAGGAAAAATTGTGAAGGGCCAGGAAAAGTCGGAGATTAACTCAAAGTATGCAGAGGATGTTTCCATCAATAATCACACGAGTGTATGGGGTTCCTACTGGAAGGGTGGCCGATGGGGATACAAATGCTGCCATTCCTTCATCATGAACTCGTATTGCTTATCCGAGACCGGAATCGACATCGAGCAAGTGCATCCCACTACCGAGCTATTGGCAGAGAAAGTTGAAAATCGGGATTCTCCAATTCCCGAAACAATTCATTTGGAAAACAAAGATTCATCCAGTGAAAGTGAGCCCAAAGTCAAATCCAAGAAGTCCAAGGACAAGAAGAGGGAGAAAAGCAAGAAAAGTGAAAAAAGTGCTTTGGCAGAGGCGCTCCAAGCAGAGGAGGAGAACAAGAAGAAAGCCGAAGAAATCCTTGCGTTAGATGAGAGAAAGCGACCTTATAACAGCATGTTTGAAGTGAAAGAGCCCACGGAGGAAGAAATGGAGGCTTACTACATGAAGAGGAAGCGCTTTGAAGATCCTATGAGTCAGTTCGTATGATTTTTGCAACCGCTTTTAATGTGATAAATAATTAAGGTTTACAATAAACAAAATAATAACACGTTTTTGTTGTTCAATTATAAGTCTGCAATGTTTTTTTATATTTACGTCTGGTATTTGCTTAATGGTAAATCATTTATTTTGCTTACAAGGAAAACAAGGTGTAATATTAAAATGCAAACAACATATGCGCATGTTGAACATTTTAAACAATTCCTTTTTTTTTTCTACGGGTTCTATAAATTTAGTTGTTATTAATTGCTTTTATTGGGTTATTGTTAGTTCCACTCCCTTCCAAATTTCCTCACCTGAATCTTCAACGAAGGGAGAACCTTATAAAGTAGGCTTACTTCACTATTCAACTGTTTTTTGTTTCTGGGGGGGCAATTGCATTCTGTATATAGGAGTTGCTGTGGTTAAGCCTAGGCCGGTTTATAAAATAATAAATTTGCTCACTAGACGCTGTGTGTACGATGGTTATGTTAGAAGTTTTTAAAGAAACACTCGGCGTTAAGTATAAGGTGTTCTTAGTGTCTAAGTGTCTGCCACTTTTATAACGCTATTGTGTGATATAATCACCATTTCTTTGCCGTTTGTCTTAATCTTTTACTCCGGAGCTTAGTGCGAATTTATCCACGTATTTTATTCCTGTTTGGAATTAAATTGTTTATTCATTAGAGCTCAATAAAAGGGTTCTTATATCCCCCAAATTGCTTCTTAACAGGAAAGCCTTCTAGACGATTTTTAATCAAAAAGTTTTATTCGTTAACTATTCCAAATTTAGTCAAGGCTGTCACATATAGGGGCTCTGGCATATACTTTTACGTAAAAGTATAAAGGCTCTGGTTTCTAAATATTGCCCTAAGGCTCTCGTTAAAATAAACCGTTTCCCAACAAAGTGTGTTTCTAATATAACACACACCAATATATCTAATAGCTGGTCATCAAGATCAACAAGAGGCAACTTCTAAATAAAACAGATAATTATTTTTCATTATATGATAATCGCAAGTTAACAATTGAATATCTATTATAAGTATTATTATTTATAATAGTCATTTCTTTAAATGCTTAATAAAGTCTTGCTCACACTAATATGAAATTTGGAGATGAACACAGCTTGAACAAATATTTCATCTGATCGAAGTAGATTAAATGATTTTTCACAATAATTTCGTTCAGTTTTTGCCTAATTAATTTTTACATTATATGCAATTATTCAGATGGAAATAGTGCATTTTTCTTAAAGGATTCACAGTTCATCTAACAGAATCAGCCAATAGGTTTTTCCATTAATTCAAATTAACTTTAGTTTTGCTACATTTGTTATTGAACGGATTGATAAACGGCCTTGCGAATGCTCGCAGGTGAGACGCCTACAAATCCTGCATCTTTGCAAAGTAGAAATTTGTGAAG
>NW_026018508.1:5092788-5093984 GCF_020466585.1 Dendroctonus ponderosae
CTCGACAGAAGTGATAACTTCATAAATTAATAGAAACCATAAAATATTGAACTTGTTTAACGCATGACGGCAATAATAATTTTATTTTATAATTTTGATATTCGTGTTAGTCTAATAATTTATAAATGAATCAGGAATAGGTAAAATTTAATTTAATTTCCTTTTTAATGTAAAATATCTTTTATTTGCAACATTTAACATTCTTTAACGAGATGTTGTACATATTGCTCTTCTTGGGTTTGTGTAAACTCTTCTTCTTGAGTTTCTGTATTTTTTAGTCTTAATTTCTCATTTGCCTTGTATAATCTTTGACGTTCAGCACTAGTTCGTGGTTGATGAAAGCTACTTTTAGTTGATCTATTACTTAATGCTCCTTTTGTAGCACGAAATCGTGTTTGGCGTTCAGCATTACTTAATACTTTTCGCATTGTAGCATGTTTTTGTGACTGCTCTTGTGTATGTTGTTCATGAACGTCTGCTACAACTTGTATCTGAATAAGACTCAAAATCAATTAATTTTGGTGATTGGAAGACGTTCTATCTGTTTAAAACAGACGGTAAAACGAGGAAGAGCTAACATAATGTAAACCATTGCGCGTATGTTCAAAAAAAAAATCAAAGTGAACTAATCCAAGGCTAAAAACATTAAACTAAATTGAGTAGATTTAATCATAAAGGAATCAAGGGGTATATGAGGGAAAAAAATCAATTTTAAAACGTGGGAAACACAATTAATCATAGAAATAATAAAGAGAATTGAAAATAAGTCCTAATAAATTCGTTCGTCGAGAAAAAAAAAACTGCACTGAACACAATAATATCACACTCAATAATTGATAAATCAAAATCACTGTCGGGGGTAATTGCACAAGTGCTTCAAAATTACCGATAATTTTGCATGAAAGCTTGTTGTCTAAAAACTGCATGAGTTTATTTTCATATTGTGGCGAAAAAGCCCGACTCCGAAGGGGGAGGGCTTTTTCGTTCCAATGTGAAAATAAACTCATGCAGTTTTTACAAGACAACAAGCTCGAATGCAAAATTATCTGTTCATTTTGATGCACGAGTGTAATTTTTATGAATATTTCCGAGTAAACAAAGAAAATGTGGATTCATTTTATTTCTATTATATTTTATTACCCTTTAAATTTTATTACTTCTGTTTATTAAATTTAATTTGAATATCTTAGGTATGT
>NW_026018508.1:5094084-5100168 GCF_020466585.1 Dendroctonus ponderosae
CATGATGGCAATAATAATTTTAATATTCTTGTTAGTCTAATAATTTATAAATGGATCAGAAATAGGTAAAATTTAAATTAATTTCCTTTTGAATGTAAAATATCTTTTTTGCAACATGTAACATTCTTTAACGAGATGTTGTACATATTGCTCTTCTTGGGTTTGTGTAAAATCTTCGTCTTGAGTTTCTGTATTTTTTTGTAGTAATTTCTTATTTGCTTTGTATAATCTTTGACGTTCAGTTGATGAAAGCTACTTTGTGTTGATCTATTACTTAATGCTCCTTTTTTAGCACGAAATCGTTTTTGGCGTTCAGCATTACTTAATACTTTTCGCATTATAGCATGTTTTTGTGACTGCTCTTGTGTATGTTGTTCATGAACGTCTGATACAACTTGTATCTGAATAGGACTAAAAAATCAATTAATTTTGGTGATTGGAGACGTTCTATCTGTTTAAAATAGATGGTAAAACAAGGAAGAGCCATAGAAACAGGATGTAAGTACATCCTGTGATACATAATGTAAGCCATCGCGCGTATGTTCAAAAAAATATTCTAACTGAACTAATCCAAGGCTAAAAAAAATAAACTAAATTGAGAAGATTTAATCATAAAGGAATCAAAGGGTATATGAAGGAAAAATCCATTTTGATGCGTGGTAAACACAATTAATCATAGAAATAATATAGAGAATTGAAAATATGCCTTAATAAATTCGTTTTACATATTTTGCAACTATAAGCTGAAAGGAGATTCGTACCGTCTTAACATCAAGAATGCGTTGCGGGATAGAAAATAAGAAGACGGAACCCATGTTTTCTGAAATAACCGAGGTAAACTCTTTGACTGTTTTTACAAACGAATGTTTAAGAACGAATTATTTATCAAAAAGTAATCAAGAACTATCACCTAGAGGGTATCCTGCGACACACTTAGGCTATTTTTATTTATTATTATTATTTATTTCACTCGTTCTTATTGCGAAATAGGAGCACTATTTATCAATCTGTAATAAAAGACGTGAGGAAATTCTGTCTTTTTTAAAGACAAAAATTTTTGAGGCGAAATACCCAAAAAGAAGTTTGTAAAAATGAAACCGCCTCAACAATATAGAACTTATCTACAACTCTTTGACTGGTTTAACAATTGTCTCCGATGAAAATCACTAAACAAGTAGGTAGTAATATTTTACCGAATCGTGCAATACAATGCAGGACATCATCTGGGCAGCATTTGGACTACAGACGGAGAGTAAGACATAGGGAATCGGTGCCGGGATTGCATCGATACGATTTAATTTAATTTAATCTTTTCTTGATACAAATTTGCATCCACAATCAATCAGGCGATTTAAAATAGGTCCAACCGTTTTTCAAAAACTTTATTGTAGTGGATCTTAGGCACAATTTTGTTGCACAACATCGATTGTTAGTTCTTAAAATAATATTTAACAGTGCACGGCAATGTGCAATCTCATTTGCGATGATAAATACCCGGTCGTTTGAAGATGATTTTCAAAAGTTTGTAATACATTTTTCTGCAAATTTATGAACGATCCGCATTTTTTTTGCACTTAAACTGCTTTAGTGTGTATAATTGTGTGTGTACTTTAATTGGAAATTTAAAAGAAGGCGAAACTCAAACAGGCATTTAGTACATGAGCACCCTTTACCTAGTATTTGTAGTATCTGCAGCTTCTCCGTTGATAATTTGTTGATTCATTGTTATCAGCGTTATAAAATAAACTGCGCCGAACACACTAATATCACACTCAAATCAGTTTAATAACGCAATGTGTATTTGAAAAGTTTATCAGATCGACAGATGCACCCGCACTAAGAGAAAAATGTCGAATTCAAAGTGCATATGTGCGTCCTGAGCCGCCGTTACGGCTCGCCGTGACCGAGAAAAATCGGTTCACCCTCCCATAAAAAGTTATCACTTCAATAATAATTTTAGTAAATTGAAATATTTGAACTTTGATCACTTGCAGAAAATACATTTGACCAGCTAATAAAACTAAGAAAACGTAAACCTATTTCCTTATCTAACAGCGGACGAGAAAAGCAGATTGCAATCTCTTGCATTTCTAAGAAATTCATTTTTAAAATGCTCTTTGTAATTGAAAGTTTTCCCAAGAACAATAACATTTTCAGTCAATGATAGTGCAACTATCAATGATCAACAATGGATTATCAAACGATTGCAAATTTAATGCAGAATTAAATAGATAATTTGGGTGTACCAATTAAAAAACGAAAGTTGAAGTCGGTATAGTTGAAAATAATTTTAGCATATTGCAAAATTAAGAATCAATCCGCTAGAAAAAACGTATTTGTCGGGTGGGAGATTTTGGAAACAATGTAACAACAATTTACAAATATAACCAACAGTTGTATAAAGCTTAATCTTAACCCTGATTCTTCTCACCTTCTCAATGTATGACGTAAAAGAGTTTCGATTGTATTCTATTGTATATGTATAGTGAATCTAAAATTATCAAAATAAAATAGTTCTCACCTCATTCCTTCGGTGGAATTGCTTCGATAGTTTTTGATAAGTTGAGGCATCCCAAGCATGGCCTCAGTAAATACAGCCAAAAATCCAATGAGTTCGACGAAAACTATATACTCAATGAACAGGTACATCAGTAACGAGGCGACTATAGTAAACACTAAAGTGCAATCCAAGTAGGACTGGAAATCGGACCAATTCCAGAAGTTTTTTGCATCGAAGTCTGGAATTGGAAAATTTTAATTCAATACCTCCCGGCATTAAGTTTGAAATTCAAAGATGACTACAAGTAGATGCAAACAACAATGAGTTTCCTTTTATTAGTTGTCCGTTCTGAGCATGTAGTTCGCACTTTGAAACAATTAACTGATTATTGAAATGTGAGTTAACGAATTCCCAACGATATCGTGCATTAATTAATCCTACCATTTATATTGAATTCCCTCGATGTTAGTATTTTCATAAGGTGCAGTGATATGATATAGGTACAAGTACCCAGCTCTAAATCAGGGTTTTAAATTTATTACTTAACTTACAAAATAATTTAACTGAGATTCAAAATTGCTTCAATAAAGCTAATTCGTTAAATAATGCTCAAAATATATCGCACTATACATGCACTCAGTTCCAAAAAAAAGTGGCGCACCCGATTTTATCTAACTTTTATACCGATTAACTAAATTTGATATCATTTTTTTTAGTTTATAACTTAATCCTTCGTATAGTAAATATACGATAAATAGTGATTCGATATTTTCCATAACAGATAATGAGGCAGCACCGAGACATATTTTTTTCTCAGTTTCTTGAAACATCTACAAACAATTATTCAAGCGAATGTTTAGAAGAAGACGCTGTTTAAAAAGCAATTACTACATTTTCGCATTAAAAATTAAGCGGCAATTTACCAAAAAATCAGACGTGCTACGTTTTCCTCTGAGTGTATATTCGAAGTGACTTGAAAAAGTCTACTTAGGCTGACTACCATTTTGTCTATCTCCTTGCTTAAACCGTAAAAACTTAATTTTTATCTTAATTTGATTTACAATTATTTAAACATTAACGAAAAACTATTTTCTACCAATATTTCATGTATCATTATATCAATATCGGTTTTTTTCAGCAAGCATTTTCTTTGTTTGTTTTCACTGATTTAAAAAGTTACACTAATGAGGAAAAATTATACTCGATGGTGGAAGCAAAATTAAAACCAAAAATTTATTCGGGGCGTAATACGCACCTACCTTGATAGTAATACACAACTTTGCTTTTAGTTAACCATGTTAGATAAGAATGTCCTAAATTAAATGTGAAAAACATGCAATGCTTACGAGCGAGCCAGCCAATGCAATCTTGTTTAAAGCGATTCATCCGAGTATTCATTGATTCCTGTAGTTTATTTAGCTAGGGGGATAATAGCATAAAACTTAGTGATTGAAGCCATTAGTATATGAAGGCTTTAACACACTTTTAACAATTTAGATTTTTGAACCAGGAGGATAAATATTTGGGTTTAAAATATGTTTAAGCAAATATATTTTATGTTTAAACAGTAAATAGTGAATAATTTTTTTCACGTACCTGCTGCTACAAGAGAACATATTAAATGCCCTATAAACAAATTACTCTGCAATATTTGCGAAACTGATCAAATTTAAGGTTTTTTTTTAAATACTGAACCCTCAGGCACGTGGTGGAAAACCTCTTCATATTCACACAAAGAGATTATCTAATCCCTAGTAAGTTAACCACCAGACCAGCTATTCTTAACTAATATCTTTCGAGTAAAGATATAACGGGTTAAATAAAATGTTTAAAATGCTGTTAACACAAATGTTTCGACAAAGAAAGCATAAAATTCAATCATTTTTTTCACGTTTCCAAGTATCATCAGCAAACAAATTGAATAAATAGGCAGGAATAATGAATGCGTTTTACTATCGAAATTTCAAAACAATTTTTATCCACAACTTATCAAAATGAGGGAAAAGTTCATTTCAGTTCAGAACAACGATGTAAAGAAATCAGTCGGTTTGTGACAGCGGCACGCAAAGTTAAAAATATCTTTAGATAAAACAGCACTGAGCACATTAGCTTGATGGATATAAAATGGAATTAAAATGGGCTGGAATTAAAGTGCGTTTGAATAAAACCTAACTAAACAAACAGTTCTGAAAGTGTTCCGACTCTCGTTTTCTAGTAAATTTGGCATAACAATATTCCATCATGCTGTTTCTTCTTGAACTATTCAGTAAAGCCTCTAGGTCTATCCGTACACGTCAGTATTATGCAACATTGTTGAACAATCAAAGAGAAAAGTTCAAATGTAGATTAACACAAAACACATATGAGAAATAGATATTTTAACAAAAGTGCATTGAAATCTATTAAGCTTCTGTGCTATTATGTATTATACAGATATGAAATAAACCTTAGTTGCTTTTACTTCAACGACTCGTTAGAATTAAAATTGAGCTCGATAGAAAGTCTTTTTGCAGTGATTTTAGTTAGTTTTGCTGCATACTTAGAATTTTCATTAATTGAATAGAACATGACCCAACTCGCGACCCAAAACAATTATTTTAAATATTTCCAGGAGAAACACTATCTTTCATATCGTCATGAGATCAAAAACACATTTTTGTAAAAATTTGATTTGACATTTTTTTTAAACTAATTTTTTACATTAAATACTTTATTTTGCTTAAATTTATTTAATTTTATATACATATTGCAGCTTGAATTGGTTTATGAGAATCTGTTTCTGCAATTTAGACCTAATTACAAACATAATATAAACTGCTAACTATAATGTGAATGATAATGTGATGCCAAAAATAAGAAGTAAATTAAACAAGGTTTAGAAATGAATCAATTTTTGTTCATCATTAGAGTATGATTCTTTTCTCAAAAACTCAGCCATTTTTAGAAGTTTCT
This sequence comes from Dendroctonus ponderosae, assembly GCF_020466585.1. Classification (NCBI taxonomy): domain Eukaryota; kingdom Metazoa; phylum Arthropoda; class Insecta; order Coleoptera; family Curculionidae; genus Dendroctonus; species Dendroctonus ponderosae. Next base: position 5,099,537 of record NW_026018508.1, read on the forward strand.
TTGGTACAAGCTTATAATTTGGCATAACATTTTCTGCTTCACATCATACTTTCAAAAAAGCCTTAATAAATGGTGCAATCACCCATATTTGAATATGTATTTTGATTGCACAAAGACGGTACAAGATACGCTTTTTTATTAATTTCACTTTAATTAGAGCAAATTAGATTAAACTACTTTTAAATTTACTCATTATTAATAGTATTATTTATAAAACAAAAAAATGGAAACCCAAACAGATTTTTTAAGCAGTGTTCAAAATAACTAACAATTTTAGTATTTTGTGGGTTTTAATACGCTATAAACTCAAAAATGGCATCAGATTTAAAACCAATGTCCATGCTGTATTTCCCATTTCAGAGGCTCTGTATAATTTTTTATTTTAAAATATGTGCATTTGGAAATATTATATGAGGTGCCTGATCGTTTTTCCAAAAAAGAGTCTAACATTTGTAGGTATTCTATTAATTGTGAATGCACTGGGGCAAATGTATGAAAATAACATACAAGAAGTGGATTATTTGAGTTTGAAAATTATTAAGAATCGTATTTCCATTTGTACCATCTTTATCCTTTCATCCTGTATAAACAAATTTAGTTTCAAAATACAAAATATAATTTAATTTATAATA
>NW_026018508.1:5100268-5121377 GCF_020466585.1 Dendroctonus ponderosae
GGAAGAAAAATCTAAGTCGCAATTTTACGCAAATAGTTGCTGGGCTTTGCAAAAGTTTACTGTAGCTTTGAAATTTGCTTGCGTGAAAGCTTCTGTTTGGCTGAGAAAAAGAACAGTCTTATTTTTATAAAACAAACCTGTCCAATATCTAGAAACACATCTAATTTTAAGATATATTAATAGAAAATTTAGGTACAAATGAGGCCTGTCCTACAGAATTTGGCAATATTCATTCGATTCAAAAAAATCTTTTATAAATACACATTTATTTTCGGGTTCTCAATCAATTTAAACAAAACTTTCTATTTCTTTAACGCACATGTTTCGCTTTTCACACCATCACCAGATAACCTTTACATATAACAATTATTTAAAAGTAATGCTATGTTGTTTATTTCAGAATAAAGTTTAGGCCTTGTATCAATTGTACCCACAGGGACATTGTTTCAGAAAATAGTTTGGAAGCAATCCGGGAAATAGTGTCCAGCCTGAGAAGTAACTAATTGTATAGTGAGCTCTCACTTTTTCATATTATTGACCCTTAAATTGTGGAAAATTTGTGCTATTTTATTTAGTTTTTTATCTGGTGATACATTTTCAGATGCTCGAACTTTGGGTAACGGTTGGTTATTCAGAGGCGAAGGTATCGCTCACCAAGGGGTAGTCAATGAAATTGTGGCTTACATTGAACATGGTAAGTAATTAAATTGTCAGGAAACCTAAACGAAATTTGGAAAATATTACATACGTTTTAGGTTCCTCGCGATCTGTTCGAACCATGCTAGAAGCAGGATGGAGATTGGAATCTTCTCAAGCTCTGTATACTTACTTAACTCGTTTGAATCAACCATTAATTCCCTTTTCAATTCAGTCGTTAGTCCTAGGTGAGTGAAACATTTAGGTGTAAAACGTCGTACATAAAAGATCGTCCAGAATCAAAAATCTATTACTTTATTAGTTAAAGAATCTCTCAAGACAATAACTTAAAGATAGCAGACGCAAAAATCATATTTTAGATCTGCTCAGCACCGAATTGTAATAATTTACTTTTCACTTTTGAAATTTTGTATTTTCATTAATTAGTTTTAAAATACAAATCTCAATATATGAAAACAGTCAAATCATTTTATAACAAAAGCAGATACCGCTGTTACTGTTTCAAACTACGACAATTTTATTTTTGAAATGCACCCGTCATTTATTTTTTCATATTTTTTATTCAATTTCCATTTGTCCATAAATCCAACATTTCGTTTAAATATTTAAGAAGCTAATTAATGATATTGGGAGGAAGGAAGCGGAGGAAGGGATTCAAGGGTTTAATTAAACCACACCCTTGATCAATATAGACACTTTATTACAAAAAGTTGATAATTTTTTATTATTATTTATTATTATATTTCAAATCAAACGAGATCATTTGACTGGAATTAATGTTATGTAGGTGCTTGGAGATTTTCTCGGAAACACAATTATTAGTCTTCTTGAGTCAATGTTGTCTTATTTTTAAATTATTTTGTGTCATTTATTCCATGCATAACGTATTTTCAAAATATTTATATTCAGATCAATATTTTCGTTCATACTATGAAATACTTTTTTATGCAGTTAAGTCGTTATTGACTAAGTTATTTATTAAACATGGAGAATATTAAAAATTAAATCGATGCTACATTTCAGTTGCCGGATGATAAATTGAACTATAAACTGATTATAATAGCAAATAAATGTAAAGTAAAGACGAGGGGAAAAACTTAAACATAATAGGATTTTCTTCTGATTCATTAGGAAAAAATAGTTTGCATCATATCATAAGCGCAATTTGCAAGTTTTTGAATAATTGCTATACGCTTGCATTTCTTGACTGTTTGATTAGTTTTGAGAAAAAGTAGRAATACATTAAAAATGTAAATGATGTTCTAATTTTATCTATATCACAAAGGCCGTTTACAAATAACAACATWTTTCTATAACAAATAATTTTTTTTAGAAAATWTCAAAGATTGATCCGGCCGTATAATGGCTCTTTAAATTGRTGTCGTTTTCATGTTTGTCTYCAGTCTTGGATAGATAAATATTATAAATTATTCTTCATTTTCCTAATTGCGACCAAAAATAGTTTACAATACTTAATTTATTAAAATTAATACTCTGAAAGCAATTGGGCATTAAAATAAAACAATTTACTCTGACTTTATTATTAATTACTTTTATTGTTCAAAAATCGGGTTCATCTATAGTTACTTTTTATTAAATAAATACCGTCGAATTAATTAGGGTCAGGTCAGGTAAAAATGTAAATATTTATTAAAACTGTTCACTTGCAAAACATGCATTGAATGTTTTGTAATAATGCATGTGAACAGTTTATGTCATAATAGAAACGAAAAGTTTGTGATTCAATTTATCAGCAATTAATGCAAGCACTGGAATTTCCTACACAAAACGGATTCATTCCAAGGATCAAACCATCATTGAATTTTAACATTGAAAAATTGCTATATTTTTAAAGATCAGGAAATTTTCAGATTAAATGGAAAATATGTCAGCATTTATGTTTTTATTTGGCAAAAATATGCGTTTCTTCCGCCATTATGCAAAAACCTGCAAAAGTAATTTAAATTTTGCAAACTTGWTAATATAAATTAAATTATGGTATTTTAGTAAATCTATTTTGTAAATTTTATACTTTCCTGGATGGAATGTTCCTTTGAAAGAAATTGAGAAACCATATATATGGTTTTTGATTGATATCTGATAGTTCTGTTAAAGTTATACTTTCGTGTTTTCGCTTTCCTTTAATACAAGAAAAAGTATACACAATTTGAATTCTCGTTAATATAATTTATAATATGTGAAGCCTATCAACTGAATAGAAAAGGTCAACTTTTTATTAGTTACTGTACTTTCAGGACCAATTCTGGMCAAAYATTAGAAATGCTGTGTATAGCTTATTAAAATTTTAAATTATTAAATTTAAATTACTTTTAGATGCCAGTAACATCGATGTAACACCGGAAATAGTAGCATCCGATGTTCTAGGGCTTATTAGAGAAGAACTATCATCAAGGCACAAAGTGCTCATTGGTTTAATTCTTCACCTGTTGGATTGCAGTATAAAGTTGTCTCCTGCCGATGAGCTCAGAGGACATACTCTACCAGTGTCTTTGCTTCCGTTGTTTTTTAATATCGAGGTAAGACCCGTATGATTTTCCGCTGTTTATTTTGCATACTGAGTATGATGCAGAAACTTGGAAAAACCTAGTGGATTAAAATAGGTTTCTTAACAATTGCCAATTTAATTTTATTACAATAGATGTATCCAGTTTTGTCATTGTACCGCTTAATCTGCTAAATTAATGAGGACGACGAATTGACTTTGTTAGTAGTTTTTGTATATATATTTTGTATATATGAACATTTCTAAATAGGAAAATCGACCTGAGTACCTACTTATATTTCAGCAATTACTGTATGTTTAAGTGTAAGCAGCAGAATTGTTGATACTTCCACACATTTAAGTGCGACTGTATGTTGAATATATTTTTCGAAGTTTTTTTGGGACGTCTTAAATACAAATATTGGAAGAGATGAAATAAATGTATTCATTGGATATTAAGATGACTATTAAGCTATACGTTCAGTTCAAATTTATTTWAAGTCGCTAAATGAGAAAAATTATACAATTAACAAAATTACGGCAACTTATYCTCATTTTGAAAAAATCTTAGATTTGGAAAAAAATTTGAACCGAATATTGTACCCGAAAAATTATTCTTGCTCAAAATAGAAATGGCATAAAAAAATGTTTTAAGATGAAACAAAATTTTGTATTTTGCCTGGCATTTTTAACATAATTCTGGAATTAGAAGCGCATAATTAAAAAAAGGCAGTGTGAAAATATTTGTTCGAGAATTCAAGGAAAATCAAATATTAATTACAAGGAGTGCTTCAAAATAATAGTGATACTAAAATGTATTTGCGTCGGAAATCGTGGTCAGTACCTATATCTGAAAAAAAGAGTTTTTCTCACAWTTTTWTATAAATGGAAGTACAAACASGACTTCCATACTAGACAATTGAATGTAATTTTATTACTGTAATTTCAAAAAAAAATCCGTAGAAACATGGGGTTAAACTGGAGTAATCCGTAGAAACATGGGATAGAATCGTGTTTTAGTTTGCGGTTTTTTTATTGCAAAATTGACTCAAACATGCACCGCCTATTTGGACGTTACTCAATAACCATTTCAGCCACAGAGTCCGTTTTCCTATTAGTGGATAGAAGATTTGAAGCCCGATGCAATAAAAGCAACACGAGTGAGGAAATAGYATTTTCACACAAAATGCGATATTTGAATGGCATACATTTAGGTGCAAAATTAAGCGAAAATTTCATGTCTTTCGTCCCGTTTTGACTCATTCCTCGGAAGCAAAATTAGCAAGAACTCTTATTTACATCATTTCAGAGCGAAATAAATGGCTTTTTAGGAAAATTAACCGATAAGGGAATGTTGGCAGTTTCCTCAAAAAAGTCTTGATTTCAAGACGTTTTAGATTTGTCTTTTTTTTTGAGTTGTAAAATCGACTCAATCATGACGCTGCCTTTTTCGAAGTTTTTCAAGCCCCCTTTGAGCCACATAATTAGGATAAAGAATTGAAAGTTCGATTCAGCCATAGCAACATGCGTGGGTAAATTCGAGTGGTTTTGACCCAAAAAAGCGAAATTTGAATTTCAAACTCTTAGATCAAAATAATATGCCGACATTTTTGTCCCGTTTTTGATTATTCCTCAGAAGCGAAATGAGCAAGAACGCTAATTTTTACACCATTCCAGAGCGAAATCAATGGCTTTTTTGGTAAGTGGACCATTGATAAGGAAATGAATGGAGCTTCCATGCAAAAAACTAACATTTCTTTAGTTGTCATTCAGCTTAGATGCAAAAATCTAGTTTAAAGCCAAAGTCTTAAAAAAACCCTGTGCTTTTAGTGTGATATAATATTTTAAATTATGAATGAAACCTTCTATTAGCAATTTTTAAGATCACAACTCTGTTTCGAAAGTTTTTAATTTTATGTTTATATTTATGTACTTTTTCAAAATTCGCGTTAAGCTAAAAAACCACATTTAAATTTCACTTATGTCTGAATTCAGACATTTAAATTCTCTATCCAGTGGTATAAACGTATTATCTCAATTTGTTCTTCAGATATGAGCAAAAAGGTGGCGTAATTTTTCAAACAATGATTTCATCTTTTAGGTTTTTATGTAATATTCAAATTCTTTTCGTTCGTCGTTTCTTTTGTATGAAATTTGACAATATTTCCCGAATGATGCTTTACCTACGTCATGTTTAAAAAATGATGGGGTTTTCAATATTAAATGTTACTCAATATAGTTAATATTTAATATAATTAACTAGTGCTATCGCCCTAATGGTTCTTGATATATGACCACATTATGACAGTATTTCTTATGTAATGTTTCACTTGATAAATTTATTATTTAATTCTCTATTGAGTGGTGTAAAAATGCAATGCTTTATCATTGTGTTACATATTAAAAAAACTATTTTAAAACCGCGCCGTGATAGTAGCAATGTGATAATAACAAGAGGTTTAAATACTACTTAAAATAATAATTTGTCCCCCTAACTTTTGAAACCACCAAAAAAGAGCATCTGGTTTAAAAACCAAGGTCCGAGAGATGTTATTTCTAAGAAGCAAATAAGGGCCTAATTTATCATTTTCAGAATTACCACTTTATGCACGAATGGAGAAGGATTCTGGCAATTTTCGTCGAATTAATCAGACAAGCACCCAATGCCCTACTTGTAGAAGAATCTCAATCGGAAGCATTGCTTTGAATTTATCTATCAAATAAATGAGCCATGTATAGTCCTTTTATTAACATGTATTTAGGTTATATAAAAATACTGCAATAATTGTGTTATAACTATAAAAAAAGTGTATTATTAGCATTATGGCAATGGTCGAACATGTAGGTCACAGATTGGACGAAGGAAACAACCTTAAGCGACCTCCGATTATTTTGATATTTATTTTAATTTGCTTACAATATTTTAAATATTTTGATTGGATATATAATAACAGGTGTCATATGCATGTGTAATAAGCTTAGTCACTAATTTATGAGACATGAAAATTGTCGCCAAGGTGAATGTTTACAACTACACCCCATACAGGAATTTCACTTTATCTTAGGCACATCTTTGCATCAAATATTTTTCCATTTTGGTCATTCTTTACATTTATCAGACACTATCACTCTGTGCACAGACCGGATACATAAGCTTGGTACAAAGTTTACCTGCAATTTTTTTAATTTCCTCAAAAATTAATCAAAACGGATGAGTAGATAAGTATATTGACTCTTCTAACAAAAAACCGTTTATTAGTGATCGGTTTTGAGAACCAATGATGATTTGAGTGCTTCGGTTCTGTGTGAAGTGTGAAGCAAAAATATCAATATTTAAATGGCAGCAAATATGCCGAAATAATCCCATTTTGTTCCTCGTCGACCTCCCTAATTGAACCATTTTAAAGCATGCAAACTACAATTATAATGCAGAAAATAAGCATTATTATACACCGATAGCCTATTTCAAAGTATTAAGGCGAGTTTGTAACGGTTGTTTTCTGTATAAAGAACAGTATTTACTCTCAAGATAGTGAGAAATAACCCTGTAAAAGTTAGTGTATCTATGTATTAGCAAGTGAAATAATCAAACATGAACTCATTCATTAGCAGAAGGTTTCAGTTAAATAAGCGTATCCAAAATTACACTGCAAATGTTTCAATTTGTAATTGTTCTTCATAAGAGAAACAAAAGCAATTTATTCTCTAATACTATTGTTTTTATATCAACTTTAGCAGATAATTATACAATAATTTCAATAACTAACAACAAGTACATTATAAATCTAAATATTCTCGAAAAGTGGGTGGAGTGTTGCTAAAAAAATCAATTAACTTACAAAATAAAAAAAGAGCAATAAAGGATACCATTTTATAACAGTTACCGCAAATACATTATCGATTTGTATTTTAAAAATGTAATACTACTCTCTAGGACAAATTTTTAATTATACAGGGTGGTCGATGTTGAACGCAATTAATTTTAATAGGCAAAAGAGCCTCGAATATAAAGTAGACTCATTATAAAAAAACTTTGATAGCCGAGATGTTTCCTAACAGAGATACAGTGTCAAAGTTGAAGAAAAATATTTTTTTACAATAACTTTCAAGCTTTACATTTATATCGCATCACATTTTGTACACATCGCACTATAATAAATAGGGACGTTATAATTGAAATATTTTTTTAGTTTAACTTGGTGGTGCGTTAACTGGGCAGGATTTGTTTGCTCCAATCGGCAACGCCACTAAATATAAAAAAAGAAATAACAATTTTTAAGTTTTCTGATAATTTAAAAGCAAAAAAATGCTGTAAAATATTAATTTAACACTAGGTTTTACAATTTTAAATTTAAATCGAAAATTAGTGTAGGATCCGCTTCGCTCGCATTACACTTTGAAACCACAAAATCAAGTAGCAGTCCACCCGCACGCTTAGACTAGAAAGTTTTTAAACTTCCTAGAATAGAAGTAGTATATGTCCAAACAAAACTGTCTTCTAAATATTGCACCATTAACTTAGAACATTAACTATTTAATATTTAAATAAAAATCCTATGCTCTCTTGCAATTGTTATACTTAACCAAAAGGGATAAAAGGAAAATATTTTTTGCTGTCAAATGGTATTTTTATATAATTCAAATTTCCTTTTCCTAGTTGTGGGTGGTACTAAATCAAATAAACCTATTAAAGGACACTAACAACATCAACGAAGAATTGGAAAACAATTATTTGATTTTTCGGAAGCCAATTGTAGTTTATCCGATGAATGACGTTGTTGAATGTTGTTATACAAAAATGCAAGGACATGTTTAATATTTTAAGCTCATATAGAGCGTTTAGGCTTTTTGTAACAGAACTCTATATAAACTTTCAGATGAATCATTTCATTTCATTGTCAAACGGTTAATTTAGGAAACAACGTGCGTTCCAATTTTAATTAAGATAATATATTTATCAAGTTTTTAAAGATTGGACGCATTATTTAGAATATAGTGGTTTTTCAGCCATTCAACTTTTTGTTTGTAAATTCGCTGCGTAACTGTATGAACATTGTTTTCCAAACTTTTTTGTCAACTTAATCTGTCCTTTTGCCTAAAAGGATATTCTTGAAAATAAAACTTATTAGGTACAACTTGCGCTGCATGGCCTGCTGGTGTATAATTTTTTAATAGAATTATATTTATAATTTTTAATAAGTGAAAAAGAAAGATATACATTGGTATACAATAATAATATATAATAATATTAATAATATACATTGGTACTGGTTACAAAAAATAATTGATTCCCATTATTTACTTTGAATTGATAGCTATAGAGTTTTTTTCGCAAAAGGCAGTTTATAAAAACGTAACAAGCCATTGAATTGGGATTCTTAGGCTGAAACTTTGCAAACTTCTGGAAGTTTTTTACTTTCAACTTGAACATATAAAACCTTCTCGGTCGGGTTTTATATCATCCTATCTCTTTAAGTCAACTTGTTTAAACAAGTTTTTTAATTACAAGCTATTAGAAGGTAATAATGTAGATTTCCATTGATATTGATCAAGTGATATTATTTATTATATGAGGAAAATAGTAGTAAATTACATAATATGGCAAATATGCACAATTTCCTTTCGGCATATAAATCTAGTAAACATTCTAAATCGTAGTGAATTTTCGCAAATATTTTCCTTACGGATTGCGTATATTTGGAGCTATGTAATTAAGTAATCCAAGGTGCTTTGTTCTATTCGGTTAGTAGGTACTTTCGGAACGATTCATCTAAACTCTAAAGTAGCGGTGATGCTGTTGGTGTGAACAGTGATAATAGTATAATAACATGGCTGATGGTGATATCAAATCGGAAGAATTGGGTCAGATCAGGATCGAACGTCCGTTTTACGAAGATAAACAGCTAAGGCAGGATTTTTGTTACGAGAAGCCAATAAAACAAAGTAAGTCACTGGGTTTACATTTTTGTTTAAAATTTACTGCTCGCTTTAATGCACTTTTTAATCTTACGTTGTACACTTTACTCATTTTTTCCAACTGTGTCTTTAGTAGATAGATTACTTAACACAGCGATTTTCACATTTACGAGATCTTTAAAAAACATACCCCAGATCTAAGATTCTAATGGATCAAATTAAAGTAGAGTGCAAAGGAGCGTCATTAAACGTTTCGAATGACTGGACGTTGAAGCATCAAGATACGTTTGTTTTTTTTTATTATTAGTATATTATGTGCGCCAGTCAGCGTATCTAAAAACCCGCTTTTTTCTACTTTATTGGCAACTGTTGCGTCTTTTAAATTAAAAAAAGTTACAAGATTACAAATTTCTAAAATTTGTTATATCAATTTTCAATAGAGCATTTCTCAAAGTTTATTAAACTTTAATTGGCAGTGTTCTTACACCGATTGTTGGCTTTTTTCTTGACTTTTTGTGTTTTTCTTAAATTATATTTCTCTAGTTGCTGATATGTAATGAATTTTATCAATTAAATGTAATTATTTCTAAAAGTGTCACAGAAGAATATTCGAGATTTCAAGTAGGTACAGTTGTGTCAGCAGAAAATATGAGAAAAATGCACTTTTCCAGGCATGATATCAGTGGCATGACCATGCGTCCAATAATTTCTACAAATGGGGTTAAATCAGCCAAGGTTTTAAAATTATCTTATCACTGTTTAAGAATTTGGAAATGCTCCAGTAGAAGGATAATTTAAATTTTTCATATTTTGAGCATCTTTTGTGTTGAAATAATTATATAATTAATATAATAATTTGATTTTACATGCATTAAAAAAATGCTCAATTTAGCGTCTTATCAGAGTATCTTTTGTTGAGAAAGTCTAAAACTCGGACAAATACAGGAGGCAAAATCTACACTAGATCGAACAAAATCAGTCACTTCAAGTCAGTCACAAGCAAGATTCTTGAAATTTTCATCAAACTTAATTTTAAGTTAATTTAATAAAAGACTTGGCATGTATTTTTGCAGCACTTAAATTAAATTATAAGCTTAAGATTGCATTTTGAATGAAAATTTCACTTGGACTGTATGAGGTCCTTCATTTTAATGCAAGCAATGTTTTCCGTTGTATTTTCATTTGTGTAAATTGTTGCACTGGGCTTCTTCTTCGTTAAATGCTAATATAAGCACGTGTAAACCTACAACCGGATATAGAATAACATTTTATGTGAAACACAAAGCTATCAAGTTATCTACAAACAAAACGTTGTCGTAAGTCAAATCCAACTGAATTTTGAAGATAATAACTAATTTAAACAATGTATTAAGCTAACTAAATATTGATGGAAAGTTGATAGTCGCATCCTGGAACGCGTACTTACACGTGGTTTTCAAGTGTTTCGATCTACTTTTACTTTCTACAAGTGTATTGTTAGGAAACTAAAAAAAAACTGTATAATTATAATATATTTTTCAATTTGTTCTCTGTTTTTAGTGGTGTTTTTGCCTGTTTTATTTTACAGCATGGTCCAGTAGTATCCTTGAAGAACTAAAACAGTGAAATAGAGTTTTCACATCTTTTTCAAAATACCTACTGGGTATTTCTTTTCAGAAACGCATGTTTAGAATAATTATTGCAGATTTAACGTACAATTTTATTGCAAATTGAAACAGGTTTCAACAACTGAAACAATTATTTTCTACCAGGATTTTCACAATTTTTTTCTATGCTTCTTTAACATTAAATGAACAGGAATTATTTCGATTTTGATGTTTTTTGAGAACGAACCATCAACACAATTCTTATTAAAACAAGTAAAGAACAAGTTTAAAAAATGTTGTCATGTCAATTGAAACTATTTTTCAATGAGCAAAAAATACAAATTTTTATTTAAAATAAATATGGATACTCTGAAACGTGAAATAATACTACTCTGTAGAATACATTTTATAGTATCTATCACCCTCGAATATTAAGAAAGACATTTTATTTACTTTGAACCAAGCGAAAACTTTCCTAGTCCAAGTTTATTTGTCTGAGAAAAATGCGATTTTCAGATGTAGCTCAGAAATGTTCACAAGAATTTCGACTATCCAAGTTCCTTGTCGGTGTAATTCCAGTGGTAGGATGGCTGCCGAAATACAATTGGAAAAATGATCTTGTAAAAGACATAATTTCGGGAGTTACTGTAGCAATTATGCACATTCCTCAAGGTAAATAGTTCCAATATAAGTAGAGTAAATATAAAAATTAATCACTTTGGCATTCAAATGGAACATTTCGTTTCCAATATTGAAAACCKGAGAACGAACTTTTACTACTATAAATTTGAATTCTCGASACATTTCATGMATAGGGTTTTTAAACAAAAAATTCGCGATTTATAACKGATGATTAAATTGAAAAAMAYATTAAATATTTTTTCAATGCGTAATATTTTATTGCAATATTATAAATTCYACAATCAGACTAACTAGAACCCTTTTTCTACTACTTGAAAACTCTCATTCAATTTTTTTTAAGGCGCAAAMTATTTTCTTWAAGATMACAACTAYCAAGAATAGAAATAATTAAATGTTATATCCATATACCAAGCATTTAGCATAAGCGATAACATATTTAAGTGACATACTGAAATCATAGATGAGCGTTTTTTCAATATAYATATTGMATTTTTATTATTGTCTCAGGCAACATTRTTATTRTTAACTATTTAATGGTTTTAAMTAGTTAAGTTGTTTAAATGTTTCTGAACTGTGGTTTTGAATAATGGTAAAGACCATAATCAAAAAGAAACAGAAAATTGGCTGAACAGTAGGCAAGACAAATGTACGCGCTAAACTGCTTATTTATGTAATATAAYAAAACGTTTTAATTTTGACTTTTGCWTYTCTCAAACTATCACCCAAAAACCTGATTATAAAAAAATGTAATAATAAATTTGAACCGAAATATCCAAATCGTAAACTCCTTGAYTTTTTTRAATCAATGCAAAACAKATTATTTTYCATWWTTMRCAWTATTGAAAAAATCTTTCCGAACGTAGAAACYATTAAAATSTTATTGTATCTGAACTACTGTGACCGCTCATGCCWAAATTTTAAAACTATTATTTTATACATTGAAAACTTGCTGTCGGTTACTGCAATTACATCACACGATATCTTAAGGCAGCCGATTAACTTTAACTTGTTTAAGGAATCATTAAAATATCTACATATGTAACTATTTAAAAATTTAATAAGTGGCATTTTAGGAATGGCATACGCTATGCTTGGAAACGTTCCTGCTGTAGTTGGAATTTACATGGCATTTTTTCCCGTACTAATCTATTTTATTCTCGGCACTTCGCGGCATAACTCAATGGGTAAAAATGAAAAATTCTGAAGCAAACTCCAAAAAAAGGTAAACATATTTTTTAGGCACCTTTTCAGTGGCTTGTCTAATGACTGGCAAAGCTGTTCTTCAGTACAGCGATCCCGGTTATTTTGCATCATCCAGTATTGATACTCCAAGCAATTCCACGGAAATGGAGATTACAGGATACAGCCCTATTCAAGTAGCTACAGCGGTAACTTTTATCGTGTCATTATTTCAGGTAAGTGAAATATGGGTGGAGCAGAACTTTATATATAACTGCCCGACACACAACTCACAAAAAAGCACAGCAAATTCAAAACAAAAGTCCAAAACCACCCCAACCCAGTGGTAAAGTCCACATTTGAGACAAATCATGGCGAATATCGAGAAAATCGGGCCCAAACCTTTATTATGGCTCCCGTTGAATGGGATCTCCCAACTTAAAACCCCTAAGCTAATCATCTCACCCTCTCCCCTCTCCCCCACACCCACCCCTTGACCGTTTCAGTGTTCGGAATATTAGTATTTTTTTTCTCTTTAACTGCAGAGGTACAAGGGCAAGGGGGTGCTGAATGCACCAATCAAAATTTGCGCCGAAAATTCAAAATTTAGGATTTAATATTCAACAAGCCAACAAGGCTCCAAGAATGAGCAAAAGTCCGAACGGACTAGCTCTGAGAAAAAGTCCAACACATCCTGCCCGACGAAAGAGAAGGAACACAGCAGTTCTCAGCAGGGCTCCGCCCCCTGTAGCGTAGTTACTCTTTCTGATACAGACATTCGTCGATCTACCTTGTTCCACTTATGTATTTTTCCTCAAAATAGATCTTTGCCTATTACCTGCATGTTATGTTGTTGCATTTTTTTTTTGTTATTGGATTAGTGGAATTTATTTATTAAAAACTTTGATCAACATCAACACGAAGCGTTCGGTTGTATTTTTAGTACTTTGCAACGAAAATGTGATAAATGATAAGACAAATTGAGAAATTCTCAGTTTTCCGACAATTATCGAATAAAATGTATATGATTGTCCATAACAATATTTCGATTGTTATTTGATAACTTTTGAAAAATATAGCAAACCGTCCTTCAACTTAGATTCCCATACAGGGCGATTCATAATTGGCGTCATTCTTTTTAAAGGGTAATAGGGGCATGGAGAGACGATACAAATATTGGAAACAATTTTTTCAAAAATGTCTAGATATTATCAGTTGAAAATCGACTGTCAACTTTGTTATGAAGCATTGTTTTTAAATGCTCCCGCCTTTAATTGGTAGCCTATTGGAATACTTAACTGTTCGTAAAGAAAAATATGCAGAGTACCTTGAAAAACATTATTGTCATCTTTCTGATATAGTTTTCTGCAAATTTTTCTCAGTTTTTAATAACATTTATTTTTTTACTATTTTTTCTGTTCTCCTAAAACACAACCAGACAAATCCTCCAGAGAAATGACGCCAATTTTCAATCACCCTGTATATTGTTTATTTTCTTTTTGTGGACACAAATTAGACACAATTTAATTCATGAGTAAGCCAATTTAAGCATTATTGATCCCATACGCTATTTCATATGACACATTTGATTATTTTTAAGTAAAAACACAATTTATTTTGGTCTAAGAATATGCTAGTCTGAAGAAGAGATTTGTTGCAGGTGGCTATGTATGTTTTAAGATTAGGTGTTATTAGTGCACTTTTGTCCGAAACTTTGGTAAGTGGATTCACCACCGGAGCTGCCATTCATGTTCTCATTTCGCAAGTAAAGGATTTATTTGGATTAAACATCCCAAAGTCCAAAGGCAATTTTTCCAACATCTACGTAAGTATCTATTTTCAAGCACAATTTCGATGAAAACTGAAAAACGCACGACTTTGATTTGTTTGTAGACGATAATTGCTGTATTTGGCGAACTTGTGAACACTAATGTGGCCGCTCTTGTGGTCTCAATCGTAACAATAACAATATCTGCAATCAACAATGATCATTTCAAGGTAGGTCTGAGTGATTAGATTCATCCAAGATGAAGAGCGTTAATAATTAGGGAACTAATATAAAACACTAAGCTACTATATCTAGGGAATTAGAAACACTTGCCTGCCTGCTAGAAGCCTTTCAAAAAAATTGCAATTTTTCTATTTTATGATTAATTCTCCACTATTCATAAGTGCTGTTCTTTGCTAAGATTTTAAGTGCAAAGAACTATTTTTACACTGTTTTTTTTTATAAATCACAAGCTTTCTGCTCCCTGAAAAACTTTAATTTAAAAAGTAATATTTTCCATAGGTTAACCGTTGGGTCAATAAATTAAATGTGTGAAATGTGGATGTAAAAATCGCCGCAATAGACCTAAATTGATTTCAGAAAATAGAGAAAAACCTGAAAAAAAAACATTGTTTTATATCTCCAACTGCCACACCAGGCAATGTCGAAGTTGACTTAAATAGGTCAATTTTAAACGCGAAGAAGAATGTGCATTAATTATGTTAAGTTTTTTCGGGTTACTCCAGCCAGATTTGATTAGTTTCGTTTACTTTGAATCACTTCAATTATTAGTTTATCACATTTACCTAAACTTAAGGCATATTTGCCTTTTAACTATTTATGAAATGAAAACCGAGCGATGTAAAACTTAGAGATCAATTAGCAATATGCTTTAAAAAATGGCAATATTTAAAGTACCGTTCCAAAAATACAAGGTATTAAACATTTTCGACTTATTTTCTCGAAGTGATTGAATTCGCATTTTGCATATGAAAATGGTATATACTTATTGTAAAGTATTTAATTTTGTCCGATAAATGGACAAACAAAAGTTGTTTTCATATATTTTTCTCGTAAACGAAACAAAAACACGCCGAAAGTTCAGAAGGCAAAAAATATGTATTTTTACTTACTGCAGCTTAGGTTCTCATTATAAATTTAGTGATAACCAGTTGTGAACTTACTCCCGCCACTAAATGTTTACAAAGTTCTCAAGTGACTTAATAATGTTAATCTAAGTATCTTAATAAGTTTAACACACTCTTCTTGGAAATGTTACGTTCGGACTTTTGCGTGTAAGAAGTGAGAGGTTGTGTCTTTAAATATTCCCGCATCTTTTTAAAGCTCTCGTTTTCATCCGTGTTACTGTTTTATACAGAAAGTCTCATTGGTATTAAATAAGCCTGGATAACGCAGTGAATTTTTAGCAATTGGCGCAATGCTACACAAATGGCTTCGTGCGCCAACCCAACAGCGCTCCGGCGCAGTAACTCAGTTCCGATGCTGGTAAAATGTTGATCATTTTTTTACTTGTTTTTTAGATTCATTTTAAGGGCCGTTTATTAAGAATCATTTGAAAATTTCATAATTTTTCAGTTTTAGTCAAGTTACTCTTTCTTCTAAATGCCCAATTTCCTAAAGTTTCACTTAAAAATGCTGACAATGTTAAGGTATTTTCGCTTTGTAAAAAGTTTTGAAATTCCTTTCCAACTTCGAATTTGTAACAAAAATCAAATAATTTTCTATCAAAAAACGCACACAATAACCGAAAGTTTATAACAGATTATTTGGAAATCTCGTCACTTCCATACCTCTGAATACTGTAGTTTGTTAAAAAAATATAGTTTTTTAGGTTTGACTGAATGAATGTGTTTTACTTTCTACTCAAAAACGCTCTATTTTGTTGAGTTTCACTTCAAAATACTGACGATCTGGAGGTCTTAAAATGGACGCAAAAAATTACAGAATAAATTTATAGCTTTGTAAAAATTTTACAAAACTTTTTCAGCGTCGAATTCMCGACAAAAACTTTTTCTCCAAAGCCGATCACAAAACTAAAAGTTTTTAATCGAAAAYGCAAAAAACCATTATTTTCTCATGATTTTATTCTTTTCTGACAATAATGAGATCGTTTCAGCCAAAAATTATAAAATTAATTTTGCTATAAAATTCGCMTCATTCATCTGTTAGCAGGGAACTTTAGAAAACCCATTCAGCATCGAATTTGGCACAAAAACCAAATAAATTTATWCAGTTTTTYACCGAAAGTAATTAGGATTATCTTGATAAAACGACCAGAGCAAAAGTATACAAAAAACTATTTGGAAAATTCGCCGCCCTCATTGCTCTGTAGGTTTTTAAGTTCCTTTAATTCAAGTTTTATCAAAGTTTCTATTAAACAATTATTTTTCCGCAAAAATTATTAGTATTTTTTAATTTTACTAGAAATACTGATAATTTTCAGGTATTTTCTGTGAAAAATTATAAGATAACTTTTATTACAACACTCGCCTCCTTAACCGCTTTGCAAAATATTTTAGAAAAGTTTTTGCAGCTTCGAATTATGAAAAAACCCTAATAATTATTTCTGGGTCTTTTTCGAAAACTATTTCCCCGAACTGAAAAAGCGAAAGTTTATAATCATTTATTTAGAAACCCTTGGAAACTGGGGTTTTTTCATTTTTAGGTCAATATTTCTAAACAACACTGTATCTAAACAGGAAAACCGCGTTTTTTCTAACGTTTTACTGTGAAATACTGGCAAACTGAATCTTTTATGCAGGAAAATGAAAAGATTGATTTGACAAGAAAACTCGTCGAGTTTTTTTGGGCTCAACAACTCAATAGCGCAACTCAACACAATGTTACTCAGGCTTAGTATTAAATAATTGATTAAGTTTCAACACACAAAAGTCATACACAAAATTTCACTTTTTCTGCATTTTTTGCATAGATCTGCAAAATTAATTTTTAGAGATACAGAATACTTGCTTAGGATTGAACCTTAGTTTCTCTTTAAAATATATTGTGTCTGATTACCCAAACACGAGACTTTTTTATGTAGCTCCAATTTACAATTTTCAGCCACTTTTTGCAAAAGTGTCACCTTTTCCTTTCCCGATGGAACTGTTAGCTGTGGTTGTTGGAACGGTGGTGTCAAAATATTGCTATCTAGAGGAAACCTACGGAGTTCAAACGGTTGGTGACATTCCAGTTGGGTAAATATTTATAATTTTTATTTCAGAAAGTTTTATTTTTTACTTCATTACTAGTGAAAAGTGTATCGCGTCGAGTCCTAACGAGCCGAGATCGATCCGAGCAGGATCAGCGGCAGATTCCATTGTTTCGTCAAAACATCCACAAAAAATGCATCGTATGTCGGTTTTTTGACGAAATATCAAAGGAATTTGCAGAGCCTCAGGCTGGCCTCGGCTGGTCAACATACATTTTAATTTTAAAAGTGCTGATGCCTCTGGAAGTAGCAAACAAGCACCAAACAACATACTCTTTTTTACTTATATGTATACAGTCTATTAATCCAGACAAATGCAACGACTATTTTGCTTTTCCTTATTAAACATTATTTTTTTTGCTCTGGTCGTTTTATCAAGATAATCCTAATTACTTTCGGTAAAAAACTGAATACGTTTATTTGGTTTTTGTTCCAAATTCGAAGCTGAAATGGATTTTCTAAAGTTCCCTGCAAACAGATGAATGATGCGAATTTTCTAGCATTTCTAGCTGAAAAGACCTCACTATTGTTAGAAAAGAAGAAAATTATCAGAAAATAATGGTTTTTTGCGTTTTCGATTAAAAACTTTTAGATTTGTGATCGGTTTTCGAGAAAACCTTAATGGTTTTCGGGGAAAACTGGATGAATTTATTTTCGTTTTTGTCGCGAATTGGAAGCTGAAAAAAGTTTTGTAAAATTTTTGCAAAGCTATAAATATTATCGTTTTAATTTTTAAAGTTTTTAGTGATTTTTCGCCTCCATTTTAAAACCTCCAGATCGTCAGTCTCAGGCTGGCCTCGGCTGGTCAACATTATACATTTTACATAACTTTAACACATACATAATTTTAAAAGTGCTGATGCCTCTGGAAGTAGCAAACAAGCACCAAACAACATACTCTTTTTTACTTATATGCATACAGTCTATTAATCCAGACAAATTTAACAACTATTTTGCTTTTCCTTCTTAAACATTATGCCGCGACAGAAAATCTATATAGTTTGACGGTGTTTTTACAAAACATCAACGGACTTTTACCGCGAATCAGGCTCGGCTCGGGCTCGGCTTGTTATATCTGGACGCGGCAGTAGATCGTGATCGGAATAGTTTCTTGGCTTCTTTTACAACTGAAAATTTTGCATATAAACTACCGAATTACGAACTCATAGTGCGGACAATTCACGATTTTCAATTTGTATCTTGTAGTTCAATATCTCACAATTCAGCGCCTAAATTAAAAAAAAAAAATTTGGCCGAAATTTGAAATATTGTTGAAGCTGCAGAAAATTGAGTTTATTGGCTGCGCCAAAAATTGTGAAAATCATGATATTTTTTAAGTGCGTTTGGTTTATTCTAAAATAACTGATAATAAAATTTCCGTTTCATGCAGTAACATTTAGTAATATACCGGTAATTCTAGACGTTTTTTTTTCGCCAACGTCCGTCAACGGTAAATTTATCAGAAGAAACCTTATAAAACTTAAAATTTTTGAATTTCTTAGACCAGACGCACATCGTATATGTCGCTTATATGCATTTTTAGATGTAAGCGAAGCTAAAGAATTAACCCTTTCCAGTTGTACATGATATCCTGTATGTGAACTTAGAAAAATACACGTTAAACAAAGTTTCAGCATGTATTTTTAACTTCGTTGAAGAGTGTTTTCAAGTTGCCGCAATTTCATATTAGAACCAGTTTAAAAGAAGTTCGCAGTAGAACACCTCACTTATACCTCTAATAAACGGCGTATCAGAAGATAAACATAACGAAATAATATAAAAACAAAAATGCGCAAGAAATTAAAGTTTTATAAAAGCTTTTCCTAGCTCTTTCTCTTATGTAATAATCAAGATATATTTCTTGACATACAAGGCAGAAAAATGCTCTAGATACTAACTGACAAATCTACATTGATTTGATTCCACTTAGGCTCCCAGATCCGACTGTTCCTCAATTCAGTCTGCTTCCCAACCTAATTGTAGATGGAATTACCATATCCATAGTTTCCTATACTATAAATCTATCTATGGCACTTATTTTTGCGCAAAAACTGAATTATGAAGTAGATGCTAATCAAGAGTTACTCGCCATGGTAAGTCATATGAATAAACGAAGCCAATTGGGACGAAACCTAAGTTGTTTTTCCAGGGTCTTAGTAATGTGTTTGGTTCATTCTTTTCCTGCATGCCAGTTTGTGCATCTTTATCCAGATCGCTGATCCAGCAAGTTGTAGGTGGAGTGTCTCAACTAGCATCTATTGTATCATGCCTGATTCTACTTGTGATCTTACTGTGGGTGGGGCCTTTCTTCGAACCACTTCCCAGAGTAAGCCTTATATTTTATTAAAGTACTATTTATTTTTAAAGTGCGGATAAACGTCGATAAACAGAAAGTAAAAATAGAAATACAAAAGAAAGTGGGAAAAAATACAATCCGATTTATGTGCTTTGTGATGTAATTCGTAATAAGGCTGGGTAACACTGTATTGAGTTGCGCTATTGGGTTGTTGCCGCTCTCTGAGTTAACGAGTTATAACTCATCTGAGTATTAACTCATTAGAGTTATGTAATTTATTAAAGGTTTACGATACCCGAGACTGGAATTTTTACATCTAAAAAAAAGGTCATTACCATTTTTTCTGAGTAACGTACTTTGTTCAAACAACTAAAAAAAGACATCTAGATTTTCCCAGCAACAGGACGGAGACTAAAGAAGACAAGTCTTGTAAAATCGATCTCTTAATTTTCTTGCATAAAAGATTCAGTTTGCCAGTGAGTCCAGGGTTTAAGCTACAGTAAAAGGTTGGAAAAAACGCAGTTTTCCTGTTTAGATACAGTGTTGTTTATAAATATTCACCTAAAAGTGAAGAAACCCCAGTTTCCAAGAGTTTTCCCAATAAATGATTATAAACTTTCGCTTTTTCAGTTCGGGGAAATATTTTTTGGGAAAAGACGCAGAAATAATTATTAGAGTTTTTTCCATAATTCGAAGCTGCAAAAAATTTTCCAAAAATGTTTGCAAAGCGGTTAAGGAAGCGAGTGTTCTAATAAAAGTTATCTTTTAATTTTTCACAGAAAATACCTGAAAATTATCAGTATTTCAAGTAAATCTACAAAATACTAATAATTTTTGCGTACAAAAAAATGTTTAATAGAAACTTTGCTAAAACTTGAATGATCTGAAAATTTAAAGGAACTTTAAAAACCTTCAGAGCAATGAGGGCGGCAAATTTTCCAAATATTTTTTTGTATACTTTTGCTCTGGTCGTTTTATCAAGATAATCCTAATTACTTTCGGTAAAAAAACTGAATAAATTTACTCGGTTTTGGTTCCAAATTCGAAGATGAAATGGATTTTTTAAAGTTTCCTGCAAACAGATGAATGAGGCGAATTTTCTAGCAAAATTAATTTTGTAAGTTTTGTCTGAAAGACCTCACTATTGTTAGAAAAGAAGACAATCATCAGATAATAACGGTTTTTTGTGTTTTCGATTAAAAACTTTTAGATTTGTGATCGGCTTTCGAGAAAACCTTAATGGTTTTCGGGGATAACTGGAGGAATTTATTTTCGTTTTTATTGCGACGCTGAAAAAAGTTTTGTAAAATTTTTACAAAGCTATAAATAT
>NW_026018508.1:5121643-5131200 GCF_020466585.1 Dendroctonus ponderosae
ATTTTGTAATTTTTTGCGTCCATTTTAAGACCTCCAGATCGTCAGTATTTTGAAGTGAAACTCAACAAAATAAAGCGTTTATGAGTAGAAAGTAAAGCAAAAAAAAATCAGTCAAAACTAAAAAACCATATTTTTTTAGCAAACTCTACAGTCTCCAGAGGTATGGAGGTGACGAGATTTCCAAATAATCTGTTATAAACTTTCGCTTATTGTGTGCGTTTTTTGATAGAAAATTATTTGATTTTTGTTACAAATTCGAAGTTGGAAAGGGATTTCAAAACTTTTTACAAAGCGAAAGTACCTTAAGATTGTCAGCATTTTTAAGTGAAACTTTAGGAAATTGAGCATTTAGAAGAAAGAGTAACTTGGCTAAAACTGGAAAATTCTGAAATTTTGAAAATTTTTTAAACTGATACTTAATAAAAGGTCCTAAAAAGTTAAAGTTGTTGTAGTTGTAGTGGAGTTGGCGCACCAAACCATTTGCGTAGCACTGCGCCAACTCCTAAAAATGCACCGCGTTACCCAGGCCTAATTAGTAAGCCAAGAATCGGTGGACTTTTCTACGCTATCTAACGAGTTTTCATATTGCATACCTTTACAATTGAAAATGTTGAAGTTGAAGAAGGCTGTTGGGAGCTTTTCATCGATTTATAATATTTTACTCCCACAGGAAAATAAAGTTAAATCCCTGGACGGTCATTTTACAAAGAAATAGCTTTACTCATCAGCTTGTTTTACTTTTCTTGTTCGCCCTTTTCAATAATATTTTTTCAGGCAGTTCTGGCTGGCGTTATAGTAGTTGCATTAAAAGGAATGCTGCTTCAAGTGTTAGAATTTTGGAAGTTCTGGAAATTAAGTAAAGTGGACGCCTTAGTTTGGATGGGCACATTTCTCACTGTAGTGCTGATCAATATTGACATCGGATTATTATGTGGAGTTGTTCTATCACTGGCGGCTATTCTTTTCCTCAGCTTCAAACCTCATACCTGCCTTCTCGGGCATGTTCCAAATACCGATTTTTACTTGGACATCGCAAGATATAAAGCGGTATAACCGGCTTTTTTTAACAAAATTTCAATATACTATTTGTGCTATTTCTAGGCCAAAGAGGTTGAGGGCATCAAAATATTCCATTATTCTGGAGGAATCAATTTTGCCACGAAATCGATTTTTAAATCCGATCTGATCCGCTTGATCGGGATCAATCCTCAAAAGGAAGTTGTCTACCGAGCAAAACTTGCCAAGTACTTAGGAAAAGTGAGCTGCTGATATTTTCTTTTTTATTGCTCTAATATATATTCTTTTATAGGCTGACGACCAACTACACAAGTCGGCCAATCTAACCGGAAAGCTGGAAAAGGTTCAAGGCAAAGTAAACACTAAGCTCCGATGTTTGATCTTAGATTTTTCGTCGGTCAGTCATATAGATCCATCAGGAGTTTCAATGCTAAAATCAGTTGTGGAAAATTTTACGAAATTGGACATTCCCGTATACATCGCCAGCTGTAAAGGTACTTTGTTGCTGGCTTTAACAAAACATACATCTTTAGTGGAAAATTCATTCTAGAACCTGTCTACGAAATGCTCACCAAAGTGTATCCAGATTTCGTCACAAAATTAGGATTTAGATCTTTTCCCACTGTTTACGATGCAGTTCACTATTCTTCGGAGCTATTTTTGTCCAGTTCTAATTCAACTATATCTACGGTACGCCTCTGATGGACATCAACTGTCCAACTTGGACAATTTCGATAAATGCCCAAATGGAAAGAACTGAACGTAAAATAATTTCGCAACAGTTATACAAACCATAATACAACACAATGGATGGTTTTCATGTACAAGACGTTTATTAAGATATTTTAACGACTTTCTTTTCTTAAGTTKACTTAAATTTKCATWCGTATTCTAACAAACTGTGCTTTTATTCTAAACGAAACTAAAAAGTTCCTACTTTTGCCTTCAAGTGTTTGTYATGTTGTTATTCGGTTTTCAGGATTKAATACTTGTAATTCTAAAGCCGYAATGMCACTTAAAAAGGTCGACGGRAGAATTAWATATATTTACAAAAAAACCGCATTYTAAACGTCGAGCATCASCATGAAAATGCATATCGAWCCATTTTCAATAGCACTCAATAYAAAGTCAATATACAGGGTGTCTCGTAAGCACATGATCAAAATGAWACTGCGATATTMTTTGCATYAAAAGAAGACRATCTGACYTMACTTTTATTAACAAAAAATGTWTGGCTCATCTGCTATTGATGGTCAAAGTTCTTCAAAAAAAATATCTTTTTTGGAACATCGGGAGAATGGTACGATGTATTTTAGTGAAACTCGCTATAAATTTGTTCTTATGTAAGACTCATATTTTGATTAAACAATCGAGTTCATCCGYTTTGGACAATTGGTAAATTCTTGAGTGTSGTGGTTCRAAAACTACCAGAAMTTTTTWKTTGGCGGATGAAATAAAGTAWTTTTTTTTGKTTGATGCACTAATWATTTATTCACAWTTWTGTGCTCATTGTAAAACCTTGTAGCWTTCATAGTTTTTGCGRAAAAAATATTTGTTTTCTTGCCACTTAMCAATGTTTGATATYGGATTGGGTTTTCAAAATTTTCAAATTTTATTTCTGTAAAACTAATTTAAAGTCAAATATTATACGTTAACGATCGAWGTTTTCGACAGTACAGTCTTTAAATGAAATGTTACAAAATAAATRTAMAATTGCTGTAGWTCTGCYCTTAACTRCAYTTTTGGTTGTYGCGTAAGGTAATTTGCCTCATTTATTTGCTGTTTTTTTCGGAAATTATCAGTTTGTGGACTTCTGTATTTCGATAGACAATACCTAATCAAAAGTTTAAAATTGTAATTACGTTGTAAACTTTTCCACACTGCCTTTCTATGAACCTTTACAGTATAGATGTAAAACTAGTGTCGCTCTACTGTAAACTAAACTGGTTTTGTCGTGTAAAGTAATTTTCGTCATTATTACTGATTTCCTTGATAATTATCTGGTGTTCGATAATAAAATGAAACTTTTTCAAACACTTTTAAAGCTGAAAAGTTCACGATTAACCAAAAAATAAACCTATACGGCCATTGCGTTTTACAATGCGTACACAATCCGGTCAACAATAATTAAGTTATTGTTGGTTGGCTGTTGATACATTTTATGTAATATGAATCTTTGTCTCCACCCAATCAGCGAAAAATCGTAAACTTTCAGTAGTAAAATTACCGGCGTTCTGCAGAAAACTAAACTGTTTATTATCGTGTAAAGCAATTTGTTTCATGTATTGGTGTTTTTCTTCTGTAAATTACACATTAAATTTAACCATTGTTGTATTCTCAAAAGACATGTTTCGACTTTTCAAATGTGAACATTTTTACTGAAGGAAGGGATTTCTTGCAGCTTTGAACTATTTATATAAATAACATCGAATTTTTTAAAAGCTCATCACGGAACTCTTGAAAATGTCCCTGCTTACTAATAAGAGTATTTCTTTCTCTTTTTGAACCTTTCATATTTCATGATACAAACTATTTTTTTTACTAATTTCTCGTCTTTCGATACGTTATGGACAAGGCAAGGTAACTTTTCATGTGCTAATTAAAGTTTGCTTATAGCTTTGAGTCTAAATGCATTAAGCTCTAGGCCTCTTTAAAGTATCAATTATTCCTAGAGAAACCGACTCTTTACTGATTTCAACTGAGGAGCGGAGATAAATTCGCACTTTCTTGCCTTTTATAGCATTTTTCAAGTAGGAATGCAAAATTTGAAAACAATTGGTCACTATACCACTTCATATTTAAATATCGAATTCGATTTTCTTTCCGTTGGCTTCAGCTTATAGTAACCATATTTGCAATAATATTAATTTGATTTCTAAACTAATAACGCAAGAAAAAGACGTATGTCTTCCTAATTAAAATTTAATCATTTAGTCACCATATTTACATAACATATTATATCTAGCTAGTTACATGGTTTATTGCGATATACTGTACTCTGTTTATAAAAAATACGGAACATTTCACATCTCACAAACCGAAAGCTCTTAATAGTTGGCCTAATTCAACGATATCACAAAAATCTGCTTGGACTGCAAAACGACCTATCAGGGCATTATGCATCCTATCTATTCAACTAAATAATAAGCTTGTACAATAACAGGTTTAATGCAGTATTGCAGGATGTATTAGCTTGACATATATTTGCATTTCATCACTACAACTTTTTATAAATACAGGAGTGTAAACGATCCAGTTGAAAATACATTTTCGAAATCTTTCATAATCCTTGCATTTTTTCAGACAATAAAAAAGTCCTTAATCCAAGACAACTTAAGATTTCATTGTTATCTAAACTAATATCCAGAAAATTATAAACAGTACTAAACAAAACAGACATTGCAAGTTTAAAACCGCGCCAATCGTTAGAAAAACCTTGTAAATAGCTTTGGGTATTTATATCAAATGACGCTGACCTCATAAAATTATATATTAGTAGAACGAATTCCTATTACATTGAAACGTAACTCGCACGTGGATGAGCTAGCAATACTGCAAATATAGCTGAAAAGTAATGAAGTTAATTCATATCTAGCATTTTTAAACTTAGACTTAAAACACGGAGCAGAAAGTAACGTCAATTAACTATTCAACTTCTTTGCTTTTAACTAGTGGTGGCAAAAAATAACTAGTCGGTATTCGGCTACTCGTTACTCATCAGTGTCGGAAGTAACGAATACCGAACCACGCTACCAAACGAGTATTCAAGTAATCAGTATCGTTCTCGGAAAATCAAGCACCCATCCTAACCTTCGACTCCGAAACCCAATACTTTACTGCTGCTAATCAATACCAGTAATCAGTACCAGTACCGAATCCATATACCGATGGATACCGAGTACTCGTTCAGACTAACTAGTAACTAAACTAACTGGTAATCAGTACCCGCACCGATACGGATGGATACCGAAAATCACTAAAAATAGCGTTGCACGTTGCCGCATGGTAAACTTCAATTATATTTTTATATTTACATTTATAATATAAAATGTGACATGATAATTGTTACTTATTTGAAAACTGCATATTTGTAAAAACACGTTCATTAAAATTGATAATTGTCACACTGCATTACTTACTACTGTACCAAAATTTATTTATGGAAGTGTGGCATCTTGCTTCACAGAGTTAAATGACTTGTTTTAAAAAAGACAATTTATTTAGATACTGTACCCACAACCGTGGGGTTCAAAATGTCTGCGGACAATATCTACAATAACAATAGGGAATCAATTAATAACTGACTTAAAAATCGATAAAAATGGTCTGATTATTTACTCTTAGACGTAAACATACCTATCTATAACGGGAATCATAAATTCAAGGGTTGGGTAGGGTTTGTATGACTAAAGTGTCCGTGTAACAAATATGAAGGGCATTAATAAAATCCCAATATCTGTCTTCGACTTTCGTTAGACTAACGCCTCGAATGAGTACTTGAATACCTGATCCGAAGTAACGAGTATTGAATCCAAAAGTAACTAGTCGGTACGAGTATTCAAAAGTAATCAAATTTTACGATTTACCAATAACTAACTTTGTGTTCCCATTATAACTAACACACTGAACAGTCCATACCACATTTTCAAATAAATTACTGGATGAAATTAGATACAGCTTTACATTTTTTGCTTTCTTCCAACACTGCTCGAAAACAACGCTAGATCGCATAGAAATTTAGAAACTTTTTAAATCACTCTAGTAACACACTACGAGTAGAGTTCATAACACGATGTTCTACGTAAGAGCTTTGATGTTCGGATGCAAAATTGACAATTAAATAAATAAATAAATAATCGTTACTAAAGCAAAGGCTAATTAATAAACAGCAGATTCATTTAAAGTATTAGAAAAGAAGCCTTCATTTTACGAACGAAGACTGGAATTAAATTATTTACATGGCAATGTAATACTCTAAACTACAATTGTGTGAGCTACTTGTTCATGTTAAGTAAACATACTTAGAATCGGTGTCTTAATCTCCGAGTAACTACAGGGTGATGCAAAATTGTCGATATTTCTCTGGCGTGGTTGTAGAAGGCTCTTTAGATAATAGAGAAAAGCAATTTTCTCTAATACCTAAAAAGCTCTCTTCAACCTATAGTCGGTTGAAATATAATATTTCAACTGTAGCTGTAGAGGACTTAATGATAACATTAAAATAATTCTTTAGAAAGGCAACAGCTGGCCTTTGCATCTAKATGAAACACAAGTTTTTAACGTTTTGTAAATTGSCATTGCATGTTAGKCTACATAGACACASGCCAATAATTTCCTCTGCTGCTGCTGCTACTTACAGTATTAAGTAGTATGCATAACAAGGCATCAGAGAAACCAGATTTTTCCACAGCAAAGAAAAACTACGCTGAAARTGCTAASATATTTTAAGTAAGGTYTCTCGTAAAAGTTAACATTTAACATAAAATGTAGTTTTSCTGCTTTACATGCKGGTTTAATAACATAGGAAACTGTTACGCTATTTATTTTGTTTACCTTAATTTTTCCCTAATTGCATGAGAGAAAAAGTATTACTTTAAATCTAAAGAGAGTGAAGAAGATAATCTGATCTAATAAATACTTTAACATTCAAAAACTAGAAACAGTCSAAAGGCAGCAGATTCTTTCGGAAGCTTTATATGAAGATAAGAAGCTGAAGATTTGATGATTCCTACAACTTATTCATCATGCTGATGATTGAGATAATTGACTAGGACAGAGAATGATATAAACTCTATGAACATTTTTGCAAAATGGTTAAAAATTTCGATTTAAATATTAAAAGTTTTGTGGAAAAATTTCTGGTTTAACATTCAAGTTTTTGAGAAATGGTTASAACTTCCGATATAKCTATTAAAAAAAAWTTGAAAYGGGTAAAAAATYCGATTTATRATTGATGATATCATTTATTCWTAAAAAATTAAAAATTTTGTGAAATTATTATAATTTCTGSATTAACCTTGAAGCTTYATGAGAAATAGTTGAAAATTCGAATTAACTACGAAAATTTCGGCTTTAACCATAAAAACCTCTTATAAATGGTTTTAAATTTCAATTCGGCTATGAACAAAATAGATAAATGGTTAGAAATTACGATTTAACTCTAAAAAAAATGGTTTAAAATTGATAAATGGTTWTAACTATTTCAAAATATGAAYATTTTCTAAGTGGTTAAAAATTCAACTAATTTGAATGAATGACTGAAATCGTCAAATCATCTCTCTCAATCAGATAGAGCTTAGASACTTATTTCTCAATTATRACGTAGTCAMGCAGACAATATAATTACTTTAATATGGAAACATYTCTGAATGTAGCGTGCAGTGCACGACATATTCTAGAAAATGGTTGTAGTTGTAGTMTYGAKATWTTTGACATTYWTAWMTAGWTWAATAMAWAWAMRWTAAATATTTTCTTGAGAAATAATTGCTGCACATAATAATTTGTGACACCCGTTTTGGTATGTTTAGTATTCGGAAAGTCTGCTCATCCAGCAATGGATCACTTTAAAATCATGGCTAACAATCGCTGCAATTGAAAATATAAGCGAAGAAAGTAATGTAAAGGCAAATACCTCCTTCAATCGAATTATACGACTTTTGAATTACCCTGTACTTATATCAACCGGTTATATTCTTAACTCTAATTCTTCATGGCACCATTCTTGTATGGCAAATTTACACGGAGATGAAAGACCTGGATCTAAGACGTATTAGCCAATTACTGCATTACTTACTATTTCTAACGGTATTAAATGAGTCTAGTTTTTCCATTTAAGCAAATCTGTATTATATTAACGGAAGCCTGCAAAATTCAATGGAAGCCTCATAATGCGGTTAAACCGTCGTCATAAAGTGTGCCTATGGATAAATATGCTTACTTTGCTGTTCTTTTTATTTATAACATCGCAATTCTGCAATAATTGATCGCCGTTTGAACAACAGTCATTGACTTGATCATAAGATCGAAGTTCAGTGTTGTCGCTGCTCTTGCTTACATTGTCACTAGATAAACTATGAACACGCACCACTTCCGAATGAATGTCTGCGCTCACGGAAATGCAATTTTTCGGAATTATGGAAGTATCGAAACATCTTCCGTTGTCTAGATTAGCGTGCAATGTTTCATCAACGAGCTTTACCTCGGTATTAGATGGTTCCACTCGAAGTCTGGATTCTTCATGGGTCCATCGAACCACGACTCAATCAATGCGATGCGACACAGGCCGGCCCGCGTCGGTATTACCCCTGTAGATGAATACTTGAAGAAGAATGAGTAGGTCGATGGCCACTTGCATGGATCCACACACCCAGAATTGCACTGGAGCATCGCGCAACAGGAAGTACAATGTTTTAAAGATGTCTCCGCAAGTCCACAAGACTACCATGGATATGCTGCAAAAGAAAACAAATTAACATCCTCCCACTAGATATAATGTGCTATTATCAAATTTGAAAAATCTGCAGCTCCCACCCTTATTCACGCTATTAGTGAATTTAGCAAAAACGCTCAAATATAAACCGGATTGGTTTGTATTTACTTTTCATAGGGGTTGTAGATCTAAGCGAAGTTAACGAGGTTTGGAGTTTAACGTTAATCTCCTTCTTCAAGTGCCGTGTTCCCTTAAGTTTTTTGAAATGCATGACTTAGAGATCTATTGCCTTTCTTGGAAGCAGATCTACATTGCGCACTCCGTCCATCCAGTATATTTTCGACAACCGTTGATACGTCCACATTTCGAAAGCTTCGGCAACCCAACACCGACTACATTTTTACACCGGCTTGTTCAATTCGGACACGAACCTCCTGCATACTATGCAGCTTTCGTTGAATTGGTAGCATATTTTCTCCAGCTTGGTTCTTATTAATAAGTATCCATTATTTGTTTTTTTTAATGTTTAAATAAATTTAATCCAACTTCTGCACTATTAGTTGCACAACGGTCAGGTAGAATCTGAAGACCTTCCAGCGAGTCCCTGTGCCGTCAGAGTCCCTAAGGTTGTTTGGGTCATGAGTGGAAATTCTTACAGGACATTTTTCCAAGGCACTTTCGAATATTTTGTTTGAGTAAATGTTAAAAAGTAATGGTGAAAGCATGCAACCCTGTCGGGCGCTCCTTTTAATTTGTATAGTTTGGATCCAGAAGAGATTTTTTTAAGTATTATTATTAAAATCAAATCCTGGGTTCTTCAGTCATTTATTTATTGTTCATTTATCAATTTAAAAAAACGTTTCGGTGTTTTCCACCATCATCAGTTTTACTAAAAAAACAGGTAGTAAAAAAAAAAAAAATTTTAAATGTTCTCATTAATCTAAAAAACAATAACAGTTTGTCAATAGCTTGTTATATCACATACTAAAATACATTACAATTGCAAACACTTTAAAATATTCTGAGATTAATTGGTCTTAACAGGTGATCAGCTAGGACAATCAATTCTGGGAAGAGACTAGAATTCTTTGTTCAAATATTCAATTATTTT
>NW_026018508.1:5132199-5143789 GCF_020466585.1 Dendroctonus ponderosae
ATCTGCAAAACTTCTTAGCCGTATAAAATACTTGGTTTTAACTTTTTAGATAAATACCGAAAAACTGAATAAGAAATTGCTGATTTTTAGAGTCAACATTATGGCTAGTAGTAAAGGAAAACGGTTCTAGACTATTTTTCTTGAATATTAGTACAAATGCAACTGAAGACGTGTACGTTAGAATTCGGCGCCTTAATGTGAAACTATCAATTGGTGGCATGCTAATAATGTTCCCCGAGTTGCGGATATAAAACTGAAACAATATTGATGAATCCCCACAGCTAATGCTTTTGGACAAAACATGATCCATATAAAGTAAAGCGAGCTCGTGCAAGCCTATTACCAATTATACGCTGAGGAGGGCGGGGTTTGGCAGCAAGAAGCTTTAACTGTATAATTGCTTGGGCATTTGTTGCTAAATGAAAAGAAAAAAATACATTTAAAACGTCTAGAAAGATGTAGACAGAACAACGAAAAAAAGCAGATTTGCTTGGTGGTACTGTATTAAAATGTGTAGTGAGTATAACATATATGGTGGGTTTGTTAAAGCATAAATGCCAATATGTTGAAAAAATATGAAAACTCCACTACTGTAATATTTAAATGAGGGAATATTACTGAGAGTATGATTAACTCACGTCCCGATCCCAAAAGTATGCGATAATAATGCAAAATCTATTAGTAAGGATTAGTTCAATATTTTACTGCAACAAATCCATGCATAACATTTTATCTTTCAAGCAGGGATTCAGGCTATATTCACATTGTATCTTGGAATTGCACGAGACTCAATGATAATTCGCTGTCTCGTCTTCCAATTCATTTTCCATAGGCAATTTTCGTTCAGTTGTAATTCAACACTATCGTCCTGCTGATGAATTATCAATAGTTCAATATCATTTTCTAAAAGAAATCGGCAATTTTCTTGAACCAAGATTCTATGCTGGAATCTCCAAAAATGTCTGCCCAAAGATTAAATTTTTGTGGATACTGAGGATTTCCTTCTCTCATAACATGAGTGTTTGAATCACTCCAGATTCTGCAATGATGCCGATTGAGAGTGCCATTCAAATAAAATATGCACCCATCACTAAAGCAACTGTTGAATAGTCGTATGGGCTGATTGGTCAACCAAAAATCAATTTAGTTCTTGATAAAGTTGAGGCTTATACGTATTTTATATGAATCCATTCTTTGTAATTTAAAAAAAAATCGGATGGATGTTCACTATCCAGTTAAAACAGATGCTCGACGAATAGATGGATTTTAGGAAAATTCATTTTTTTATTTGCCTTTCTGAAGTAGGAAGAATTAATGTTTGTTCCAGGGGGTAGCTGGGCAAATTTTATGCGGTTTGCAAAAAATTACGTTCCTCAGCACCATAAATATCAATTTCAGCCCTTTCCGCAATTGAATAAATGATGTTTTGATTGAACATTCGCCAAATCAACTACGTAGTGAGACTCAAATAATAATTAACAGACTTCGTAGATTTGCTGGACAGAAAAACATTCAGACACAGAAAAACAAACTTATTACACTTACAAGGAATTTAATACTTTTAGGGTCTAATAAACATACTTTTGCGGTCGGAATTAATGAAACCTACATCCCATTGAAAATATTTTCCGATTTTATGTCGCAACCATACCCGTTCTATTAAAAAATAATAATTGGGGCGCTTAGAGAGCTTCGGTAAGTAGTATTGAATTAATCTACATTCTCAATTATCGTCCCCGTCATATGTGTTTGTAATTTTTTCTTCGTTACCTTACTTTCCAAAATATTGGCATTTATACCTCTAAAACATCCACCCTGTGTACAACCAGTATATTACAAACAATTGACAAAATTATCTTAGTTTTAAACACACAATTTTCCTGCTGAAAAACAATACATTTCCCTAAATTGCAAGGAAATAATCAAATGTGTTTAGTACAAATAATAAAATTGTATAAAACAAAAAGGAAAATGTCCGAAACAATTCAGCTATTCCCTATGTTAAATACAATACGAATTGAGAAAAGCTCCGGTTTATTCCTATTTATTTACTATGTGAAGCTAATTGCGTTTTGAAAATAAAATCATTTGAACAATAATTACTTCTTTGTATCTCCTGCGGGAAATGTAAGTAATATAGGTATATTTTAAGTATATTTTCCAATACAGAATACAAACATCAAGGTTTTTTTGGGGGGAATTCAGTTACATGTTTACAATGGAGAAACGTTTAAACTTACCAAATTTTCTACTTTTCCTTTTTTTTTACTACCAAATTCTAGCAAAGTGGAATAGTTTCTCTGCCTAGTAAAAGTTGATCAATAGATCAACCTGGATAATAATCCAGCTTATTCGAAGAGATTCTTAATTATACGCGACTATTTTAAAGCGCGATTCTACATGGCATGTTTTATAAACTAGAGGGTGTTTCTTAACTATACCGACACATTTTTACAAATAGCAAGGGACATAAACCAAACATTTCAGCTTTATAAATATTTTTCGAGGTACAGGGCGCTGAAATTAGAAAAATTTCTATAATTTTACCATGATTGCAGTTCTTAATATATTTAGCTGAAATTTAGAATACTATTTTAAGCTCTTGAGCCTACGCCGTTCAATGAACATGTTTCAATGAACATCTTTCATTTGCG
Source organism: Dendroctonus ponderosae (assembly GCF_020466585.1). NCBI lineage: Eukaryota > Metazoa > Arthropoda > Insecta > Coleoptera > Curculionidae > Dendroctonus > Dendroctonus ponderosae. Next base: position 5,134,854 of record NW_026018508.1, read on the forward strand.
AACGTTTTTGGGTGATTTGAAAAAAAAGTAATCAATGTAATTCTGCAAGTATTAGACCGATAGCAGAAGTTTGCCGCTTAACAGAATTAAAATAAGAAGCACTGCTAGCCAAACATTAATCAATTTTATTAACTGCCCAAAGAGAACGGTGTGAAAGAGTTTTGTTAGATGGAAAAACAAAACTGCATTTTTAATTTTAACATTAGTTAATTTTTTTGAGATCGTTTAAGATGTTTCAGTGATTTCAATTTTAGATCACACACTTGGAATCACATTATTAAATATTTGTATACTAAAAAACTAGTATGCCAAATAATTCAACATTTATTCCAAACATTTTAAAAGCGTGTTTTTGTCAACAGGCCTTTTATTTTACGACAAAATCGTAATAGGACTTCGTCCAAAACACAGACATCAAAAGTTACTGAAAAAACGTTAAATTTATTTAAACTGTGTGAATACTTTTGCATCCAAATTCATGAAATTTTACATAATTCCATTCTATCTAGCACGTTTTGACTTTCGTCGATCTTTACGACGACGATGACGCTTGATTGCGGAGAGAAAATTAAAGTTTTATATGTAACCGGCATAGTTAATTTTATATTAAGTTAAGGACCGGTATAGATTAGATGTTCAATAAATTAATAAAACACGATTGTTTAAAAGATTATCTTATGTATACTGTAATATTAAATAAAAAAAATTGTAATAAACATTTAAATCAGATTAAAAATGGTAAGTTCCTTTTTTATGCACAAGCTGTAATATTGTGTACTACAATAAAAGTTATAAGAAACAAAGAAATAAACAAATACTACAGTATAAAATTACTTTTTATTAGAAGCTGATGAATTAATAAGCTGATGATACCTCTAAAGATAAATGCCAATTTTCACTTTTCTAAATTGATATTATTATTTATTAAACAAAATAGTCGCTAGCATAAATAACGACTTGTAAACAGCCAGTAAGCGCGTAAAAAATAATGTATTAGAAAAGGACGTACAATTGAGGCCGTGAAAAAAGTATGGGATTGCAACAACCATACATTTTTGTTGCGGCAAATCATCAGATCGGATTTCAATTACTTAATTCCATTTGTGAGTCATCAAAAATTCAAATATCAATAGATAGAAGAACAGTAAAAAATCTCAATTAATTGCTGTTTCCAACTGTACTTTCATCAATTGCAATAGAGTAAGCTGGAAATGTTGATATTGTCCAGTTTCTCAAACAGCATTTTAGCATTCAACTGATGCTCTTTAATAGCCATTCCCTAATAAATTATTTAGTAAATGGCATCGATCTCCTTGCAAATAAACATGAAAATTAATAAAAACACGACTAAATTTAAATGTTAAAATAAAAGAAAAGAAGGATCTTACACGTCGATCTCTGGAATTTTTTTGATACGCCCAACTTTGATAATTTTTTTGCTAATAAAATTACTCATCAGCATCAAGTAAAAGAATAAATATAATAGGCTATGATAAATATATGCAACAATTAAAGGGTGTTTAATCTGAAGTATTTTGATAAAATTTTTAAAATAAGAAATTAACATTCCGTTAAATATATTGGTTTATGGTAACTGATGGTTCATGATAAACCGTTTGAATGAAATATTGATGAACTTGATGCAAAACTATTGTCAAAAACACAATTTGTAGTTGTTAAGCCGCAAAGTAAGTTATTATTTGTATTTAGCTTCTGAGCTAAACTTTCAATAAACTTTGCTGAAGTGCCTAAATGATATCTATTCTGACCTTTGTCAGATAGGCCAGTTCATGTTAAAGTTCAAAGTGTAACTTATGTACGCTTATTCAGTTTCAGATGTCACGCTGATACGAACTCTGAAATTTGCCTGGTGGTTTATTTTTAGTATATAATACGATCAATTGATTTACCCTTTAAATGGCAAATTAGCGATGAAGACTACAAATCCTCTGGAAATTCTAGACTGTTTCTGAATATCTAGGACCCTAACTCTCACTTCTCTCTCTACTTTCAATGTTAATATTTCCAAAAACCATTTCATATATCCAGAAATTGAGCCTGCTTTTCGACATTCTGGTAACTCAATTTATCAAATGAGTTTACCTAAATAAGCAAATTACGGCCAACCTACAGTAACACTAACCTGTAAAGATTCTTTGCCTAGCCTGATGTAACTGGGCCTTATTTCTGATCCTTACGCAAAGGTGGATCATCGCAAACATTGTGGCGATCATGATAAGACTTTGAGCCAGTAGTGGATACTCAAAGTGTTTTCCAAACCTTTAAAACAGGATAGTAGCAAATATGGCCCAGGCACAAAATACAACTTACCAAAACAGTATCCTCAGTGTGTTTGCAATCAAGAGGGCCAAACACACCAGCAAAGAAAACCCATCCGCATCTTTGGTCCGTTTGATTTGCCTATATTGGGGTATATAGGGTATAATACCTCCAACCACCATTGCCCCGGCACTTATCCAACCCACGACGTGCCCCACTGTCAAAGACAGTTCGTCAGATATTACCCAATCCATCGTTTATGCTTTGTTTCAACTATTTGAAGTAGTTTTATACTATTTACATAGTTTGTTGAACGGAAAACATAGTTTGTTCTCCAACACTATAGGACTTAGACAGCTGATCTGATACACCACAAATATTTAATCGGTGACAACTGACAACTGGCAGCGGCACTTAAATGGACGAGATGCCAAGTTGCCAAACAGAATAGCAAGCATTAGGTTTCTTATGAATATACAATTATCTTTTACATAATACTATATTTAAACAATAATCCAATACGTGTAACTTTAATTAAATTACTTACTGAAGCCGTAGGGCCCCGCTTTAAAGCGAAATAAAATACACATATCTAGCACGTTAGGACGTATATCCGTTCTTTTCTAGACCACTTGTTTCCGACAGAAAACTACTTTTTCCATAAACTAAACTATTAATTGACGATGTGTATTAATGTGGTAAATTAAGTAACACCTCAAAGTTTTGTAAAAAGTAAATTTTTGCCTTTACCAAGAATCCCGGCAAATTTTTAATGACAAACATACAATATCCAACGTCTTTCATGTTATATTTGAGGACATTTGAGGGAGGTCTTCAAATTGTGTTCCTCAAAATTTAACAATATCCAAAATGTTTCCGCACGGAGAATTTAAATTGATCAAATCTGCAAGACCAGGGTGTTATTCATGTAAGCAAATATAATTGGTAAACCGATATAATGAGATAATTTGGTAATTTTTCATCAAAATACTCCTTTGATAATACACTTCACATACTATTTGGCTCTTGGGAAATCTGGACTTTTAACAGCTATGCATCAAACTATTTTATTTTAATTTATATTCATAATATCATATCTAATAAAATCAACAATACAAATCTAACAAAATAATACAACCATGCAATTTTACAGAAGCTCTTCGATATTTGTTTAGACCTTAGGATATAGACTTTAACTATTGCATTTCAATTTACGCAATTCAGTCCTCTTAAAAAATTCAAATACATCAATTGCAACTTGTTTGATGCAATCAGTTCCAGGCTGAACGTTTAAGAAAATTGACTCAAAATGCGTCTTATTAATTGGGGACCATTTTGACGAGACTTTTAATGAATCTTGTAGAATGGTTTCTGGGGACGACATTTGGAACTGCATAGACCAAAATATTGGTGGATTCGTGTGCATTATGTTGAACTGGACCACACCATCGCTGTCCATTTTTAATGTTTTAAATTCCCTAAAATATAACATACTTGACGTTAGAGAACTTACTTGGAAAAGCAACACTAAGCATTTATGAGCTTGAGCGAAAGACAATGGCACTTTTTACTTCTTCACTTTTATACTCATACAGGCCTTATTCAAGGAACTAAACTAAAATTCGTTCATTTGGTTGCTCAAAATACGAAAAAAACCGCCGATTTTGCCGTTTTTTTTTTAATTATCTATAATTAATTTACTTGGTGGTTCTGATTTATTTTCCTGACTGCGTGTACTTGTTATGATATTCCTATCTTTCCTGGGTTTCAGTCAGGTATAAGTGGTATAAATTTTGGCTTAAAATATTCATAACTTGTTGCTCATTCCTATTTGTTATGTAAAAAGGGCTCTTGCCAGATTCTAAATAAATTTTTCTTGAGACGTCGGAGAGACTTTTGCAGAGTCCTGCAGCAAAATCGTGTATATTTTTTTTAGAATTTGAGTTACATTGCAACCATTGCTTATGTTAATACACAGTTTCCCATAAAAAAATCATTATTTTTTACTTTCACATTTTCGGCCTCACAGGGTAAAGCAAGGTTCGGAAATCGGGCTCAAACTATTGGCCCAATATTCTGACATCCTTCCGAACAACTTGGCTCGTTTTTAGCAAATGGGGATGACATTTTAATTGAGGACGTCCAGAATTACCCATTGATTTATGATTACGAAACCAAAAATTATAAAATGTTGCCGTAAAAGACAATGGATGGAGAAAAATAGCTGCATCAGTGGGAAAAAATGATACGTAAATTGTATTTGAATTTTTTTAAGGAATTGGTCCTCTTTCCCTCTTCTTCTACCAAAATAAGGGTTAAAAGTTAGACATCGTCCATTCTATCAACAGTTTTCCTCAAATGTACCTCGCGAGCTGATCTCTTGAACTGATCTGTTGCGGCAATAAACGCATCGCCTTAACCACCTTTAGTCTATTCAATCCCGAAAGACGATAAACTGGACTGGAGGCATTTAGAAAATCGCAGTTTGTTAGGTAACAATTCGACAATTCATAGTTCAAGAATGAATATTTCTTGAAACAGAGAGACAAACTTCAGCAAGCTAAAGTCTTAAAACTAATAATTTAAAAGGCGAGCGTGAAGTGATAAAGTAAAAAATTGAACGTATTTTTCTAACTAAAACTGAAAAAAGTCTAGCCTTAATTGATAAGATTTGCGTAGAAAGTGACTCAATATTTTACCTAGCTATAATTAAAAAGAAATCATAAAAATATGTAACATTTTTATACATAGATACACACAATACTTCTCACAAAAAGTCTCGATAGAAATATAGCTTTCTTTAAGATATATATACGATAGACAAATTGATCTGAGAACCCATTAAGAAAGTTTCTCTGTTTTCGTCGACAAATTTACAAAATACTTGAATATACATCCGCGCCGGAAATCTTTGTTATAAAGATTAACTATTTTTTTTTTAATTGTGGAAGTAACCTTTCAGAAATATAATACATCGATTTGATTATATCGGATCTAAATCAAGCTTTCTCAAGTAAAATAAATAATAATGTTACCTTTGGGCCTTGACAAAATCGTAGACGAAGTCAATGCACTTCTCCATAATCATTTGAACTTGATGTAATAAGGACAGCATATCAAAACAGATTCCCAGGGACAACATCAGATTGCTCATCTGCATTTTGTTCATAATGTGTTTTACCAAAAAGGCATTTTGCATAAAGAATATAGAATTTCGCGGATTCGGGTTGAGTTGCGATTTCACTTTTACTTCTACCACTCGACCATCATCTGGATGAATTGTAACCGCGATTTTTACAGCGGAAAAATAGGTGGAGAATGTGTAGCCATTATCTTGAAACGAAATGAGTTTCAGATATATAACATCTGTGTTCTGAAATACTTCCATGATTTGCTGATGTTTGCTTACAACGACTAATTCATTATCCATTTCTGCATCTTGAAGGTCTTCATCACTCTCATTACTTAATGAAACACTGCTTGCGGAAGATGCACGTAGCAAAGACAATCTTTTAACATTCTTTTCTAATTTGGATACATGGTGCTTAGTAGGTACGAATTCTCTAAGATATGCTCTAAATTTATCACATACATCTTTTGCGTAGTTAAGGGTATCTTTACATTTTTGCATTGTGATTGCAGTAAATCTCGATGGGTGATAAATCTTCATTTCTACGTTATTCAAAATTCTATTAGCATCCTTATTTGACCCAATGGAAGATTCCAAACATTTATTAATTGATATTAGATCTGCAGATTTATTCATTGGTTTTTCAACAGATATATCACTAACGTGAAATGATCTACTTTCTAGCAATTGATGGGTATTGTATATACTGGTATTACTGAAAAAGGAAGGTTTTTGAGTGGAACCAAATCCATCAGAAAAATATAGCAGGGCTGAAGTTGTTTTAGAGCCCCTCGAAGCGTCTTGCTGCAGAATAATGGACCCCAAACTGAAACCTTCTTCCAATATACTTAAATTACTTTCGTCTGCGATTAGTTTCTCATTTGTAACTATGCTACACATCTTTTCTATACTATCGTCTTTTGAAACATGATGTTCTGTGTTAGTAGAAACACAAACTAAATTCCTGTTAGAGCTTAGATTTTGAGTAGTTACGTCTCCGCTGCGAATAACACATGGTAAACTCATATTTTTGCTAATATTTGTTGTCTGCTTGGCATTGTTTTCAGTGTTCACCAATGTGCTGGCAGGAAAAACACAAGTTAAACTCATGTCTGCGTTTGGATGTGTAGTCATTCCGTCTCCACTATTATCAATATTCAGCTCCTTGTTGCCAGGAAAAACACAAGTTAAACTCATGTCTACGTTTGGATGTGTAGTCATTCCGTCTCCACTATTATCAATATTCAGCTCCTTGTTGCCAGGAAAAACACAAGTTAAACTCATGTCTGCGTTTGGATGTGTAGTCATTCCGTCTCCACTATTATCAATATTCAGCTCCTTGTTGCCAGGAAAAACACAAGTTAAACTCATATCTGCGTTTGGATGTGTAGTCATTCCGTCTCCACTATTATCAATATTCAGCTCCTTGTTGCCAGGAAAAACACAAGTTAAACTCATGTCTTCGTTCAGGAATTTACTCTGCTCTTTTATATTAGATGTAGAATTGACTTCTTCTTGTGCAGGAAAGAGACAAGTAAATTCCATATCTGTGTTCACAGATTTCTCCTTCATATTCGCCCTAGTTTCGAAATTCGCATCTTGCTTCTCAGGGAAAACACAAGTAAAATCCATGCCTATATCCGGATATATTGTCCGATTTATATTTGATCCAATAACTGTTTTGTTGGTGTCAGTTACTTGCAAATTAACTTTATGTTGCTGACAAGTATAATTCATGTCAACAACCTCTGTTATGGTTTTCGACATTACGCATTTCCTTTTTTTGCCTTGGTCGTTCGGATTTTTCAACGTTTCATCAGTTTCTTGACAGGACACGACGATTTTAATCTCCTTGCTGCTTTGCACAGTGCCTATCACTGAAGATGCTGTTGATAACGTATTATTGGAATCTGTGTGATCAACTATTTCTTCATAAGTATTATCCCAAATGGTATTTTGCACCGGATCGTTTACAAAAGGCTTCACTGTACTGCTGGCAGCAAAACTGACCCGTCGCCGCAATCCACCGACAGTTTCATCTGGAGATTCCATCGAGTCATCTTTGAGCTCAGAAATATTTCGAACTGATCTTTTTAGTGACGAGCGAAGTTTAAACTCCTTTTTGATCTGGACATTTTGAGGTTCCGGTTGATTCTCTTTTTCCATCTTCACTACGGATGAACCTGCAAAATCATCGTTTGTTAAATCGAAGAATCGAAATAAAAATAACTTCATAAGAAAATAAATATATTCATTTCTCTAAAAGATAAATAAAAAAAAAGGTTTAACGTAACGTGATAGGAGTTTTTCAAAGTTTCAAAGGTTTTAGAGCCGTTCAACAATAAGAGGGACTTTGAACCATATCGTTTATTATAAGCCGTTGTCTAAGAAAGGAGTAAATTTGTTAATTTTCATTTATTGTTTCGATTAGTTTGCAAAAAGCTCGTAAATATTAATGCGCTCATTTCACATTTTTTAAAGATTAAATTGATTTTTATTCGATGATGGTGATTTCACAATATGTGAAAATTATATACCATTATTAAATGGTAAATTCAATATTTTATTTGTTTTACTTTCGGTTGAATTAAGCAAAGTTGTGCTAGTGTTTCAAAACTCTTAAACTCTGCTTAACAAACGAATGTCATTCGGACAAGTTAATCAAGTATCAGCTCAATACGTTTCACAGAAATATGATTATTCTTCGATACTTTGGCTATTTTTAAAACGGGTTTTTACTTAAATATTATAATAAAACTTTTCCTCGACTGATTTTATGTTTGTTTTTAAGCTTATTTGAGAGATATGTTGAAATTATCATCAAATTTATTTTAAGTAGGTACTGATATCGTAATGCGGTAATCCCAGGCACCCCCAGAACCTTTAGATTACTAGCGAATAATGGTAATCGGAAATTTACATCTTTCAGAACATCGTCTTGATCAGCATAAAATAACGCATAAATTAACTTGACTTAGAGAGATACAATAATATTACATTAGAACACGGTAATTCTTAAATTTTAAAAACCTTTTTGTTGGGTCTTACATCTCAAATTTTGTGTTTTTTGCAGACAGAACTTCCTCACGTTTTGTGCTTCAAAGTGATAAATGGTTCTCTTATTTTTCTATAAAATAAAGGACAATTATTTATCAAAATGTAATCAAGAAACTGTAGCGGACACCCGCTAGTTAATAGTTTCTTGATTATCTTTTGATAAAGGATTCGTTCTTTATTGAGAAATAAGAGCACTATTTATCGAAATTTTCTTTTCGAAAGAAGGAAACTCAAAATGTTGAGGAAAAAAAGGTTTCGGAAACATGTCAATAAAATATTAAAATTAAAAATATATGCCAAAAATAATTATTTTTTATATGATTTGGAGTCTTTTGGCAGTATAGATTCAAGCAATAAGCTCGAATATGTAACGGTACGGAAAAAGGCTATCGACCCAATCGGTCTTTCTGCCCTTGTTTAGTACATATGTCTTAGCCTAGCTTATTCTAAAATTAATTTCTATTCCTAA
>NW_026018508.1:5144304-5174335 GCF_020466585.1 Dendroctonus ponderosae
GGGGTCTGCAGATCGCTTTATATATTTTTGTCGCGGTATTTGTACTAATTCCTTTGTCTTTGTATGTTAGTGATCGAAAGTGTTTTGTTCTTTTTGTCGTTTCTGTTCTGGTATGTAACGGTATATTTTTAAGAATACAATATACTTTTGTTAGTTGTTATTTTCGAGATCTATTGCCAATATAAATACTTGTAAAAAATTACAAATTGCATGTACAAGGTGTTCCAACGATAAAGTAAAGGAAGTTTAAGCTTAACCGGTACTACTTGTTTCAAAATTATCATCGTCATATTGTAAAGGTACCAAACGCGCATATTTTAAAAATATTTATATTTATACAGAAAAGTTGCAGCGGAGCACACAATTTTTTTTTTAAATGGAACACCCTATATTTCATTTTATTTTTGAATTGATATGTAAATTCCAATTACTATTTGTTTATAAAATATGAACGAAAATTGGTTAGTTTTTTAGTTATTCGGCTTTAACGCTGAAAATTCTCATTTTCATACTGTTGACAAAGCGAAAATTTTCCCCTGGTCTTTAGACACAACTTTGTAAAATTTGACGAGAGAAAGGACTAATACTATATTATTAATGTTTGGCTTGCAAAATAATTGTATTTGAAACTATAGGGCTATATTTCCAAGCTCAAAAATCTCAGTTATTTTTATGGCATACCCCGGATATTGTTAGTGTTATTCAGGATGGGGATGAGAAAAAAAGAAATTCGCTCAACTTGACTAATGATAATGATTGTATAAGTATTTATTGAGAGTACTTAACACATTTTTTTCCTAAAATTGTGAATTATTATACATAATTTTTTTTTTTTATGTGAATTATTAGAAATATATCTGTTTCATTTTGTATTACAAAATTATATTTTCCAATAGGGGATTTGTGTATAAAAAATACAATTTTAGTTTTAGCAATTTAAGATTTAAGCACGTTAGGACTTGAAAAAATAACAGCCAGCAGAGAAACTCTCAACAAGCAACATATTGGGAACTTTGTGAAACATATCGAGTATACGTTTTGGAAACATCTGATAAATGTATAAGACAAATGTTTCAAAATGGTGTTGTTTCTGTTCATTTTCATAGAAACATTTCATAAACCTAACATGGTAAAGTTTTAAGAAACGTGTATGAAACATTCTAGTGATTCTAGCAAAAGCACCTTCTTGGCACCAGAACTACTTCAGCCACGATTGAAGTGTTTTTTTTTCTGAAATTGCTTTATTTTTATTGCTCTTTAAGAGAAAGTTAAAAAGAACGCGAAACTCGCTCATACATAAAGTACACCTCGTTAGGTTTCTTAGCGTAATCAGCGTGTTTAAATGAGTTAAGATGCATCAGTATGCAACAAAGTAAAAATCACTAAAAATTCAAGTATTTCAAAACCACCTATAAAAGTTACAGCTATAAGAGAAACATAGACCGAATAGTCAGAAATTGAACTCATATAGTCTAACCCTTACTTGTGCGACTTATCAGCAAATGAAACCAAAAACGTTTATGTTTTTATCATGGATGAATACATAGTTACCTTTGGCACATAAACCATATAAACATAAACTCACAGTGAAACGGTTTAATAGGTAGGTATTCAAACAAATTTAAAAGACAACTTACGGCTTGTTGTGACAATTGACTGTTTGATGACGGAAGGTTAGTTTCCACACTAGTTCTACACCCTGTTGCCAAATATCTTATCGGTTGTGCAATATATTTTGTATCGTTTGGAGGTAAATTAAAATTCGTACAATTATTACGTTTAATGTATTTACTTTGAGTTTTATTAATTTTAAAAAATCAAGCACCTGTTTTTTATTTATTATTATATCTCGCTTCAGAAAGATTGACTTGGGTATGGCAGTGTAAATAAATAATTGATTTGCATAAACTTTCGTTAATTTTTAATCGAATTTTCGCACTCAACTGTATTTGGTTTAAAGCTAACAAATTTTTTAAATTAAAGACAAACATTTATCACAAAAAATATTTATTGGGTTATTTAAAACACTTCAACTATTCCGTTTTGTTTTACGAATTTCACATATCACAGCCTTCACCACGAAATTTTAAATTTATCACTTCCCCATGTTCATCTTTATTTGATCTAGGCAATAATTTGACTGCTCGATGGATTCCGTATTTTCATAGCTGGTACCTAAAACAAAATCTTATTTATTACAGTATCACCAAGACTTCAGTAAACAACCCTTTGGTGAAACAGTTGACGTTTCCGAATTATTTCTAACTCTATCGTATTTAATAGGAATATTTAAAATATATAAATTTAACATCATAGCTACCTAATCTTCTTCCTTCTTTGCAAGATCGTTCGGCTTCGCCATAGACTCCTTTTTGCAATAAAATGAGACCCAAGTTTGCATGAACCACACCTAAATGCGACTTATCTTCCAGCTGATTACCGATTAATACAGCTTCTTTTAAGAACTTTTCTGCACTGTTATAATCTTCTGCTCGAAAACTCGTTATTCCTAGATCGTTTAGAAGTAACATGCTTTTCTCGCTATTTATTCCTGTGAAGAAAATTGCATATTAATAACAATTTGTTACATTTTTTACCAAATTTAATTATTCCTAATCAATGCATGCCTTTGGTTTCATTGCAAACTTTGTAGGCTTCATTTAAATGTATAATAGCTTTGGACATATCGTCATTGTCTAGCCAATATTGGGCATACCAATCGTTGATAACACCATACAAAAGTTTCGCATCTTCATTGTCGTTTCTATGGCTTTCAATCTTTTCTAAACACCAACGATATCCCAAGTCAGCCCGTTCCTTATTGGCTTTCAGCTGACATATTCGCGCTAGTTTCAAGCTAATGTGAATTACCTGCAAGTATCTGTTGTCGGTATAAATATTAAAGAACTATATTTTTTTTATAAAACCATGCCTATTTACATTCTTCAGTTAAATAATTTAAAGAGTATTACCCTTATATCATCTTCAGGTGTTCCGCTACTCAAAAGCATCTGCAAAACGCTAACGAACAGTTTTTCAGCTTTATCTAACTCGCAACTATTAAAAGCCAGGTTGGCCATTAAATCATAACAGTATAATACGCCTTGTTCATTCTGTTGTTGCTGGGCAATTCTACAATTTTAAATAAACACCGATTATGGCATGTCTAAGATGATACGAGAATAGAGTGTGTTCACACAAAATCCGATCGCATTAATTTTTAAAATATCTTATAAACCATTTCAGTTAGAGCAGTTCTTTTCCCCACTGGATTGAGAATTCAAAAATTCACTACCAAGTTGGCGAGGATCAAAAGGATAAACTTTAAGTTTACATTCGTTTTCTTAGATTCTAATAAAGCCGCATTATTTTGAATAAGTAATCCAAAATTCAAGAGGGCTATTTTTGCGTGAACTGACAACACCCCTTTTTTCTTCATTTACTACAAGAAACACCATTTAATTTATTCATACCTTAAAGCGAGATGTAGCATTTGTTCAGCTTTATTAAACTCTTCACGTTGGGTACATAAAATCGCTCGTTTCAAAGTCATGATAAGTTCAGATTCTTTCTCGTCGTCGTCCTTCTGGAAGCCGAGCCAGGTTAAAATGCTTAGCGCAACGGTAATACTAACTGAACCAAAGGTATTATTAGGGCTTTTCCTTGTTTTGGGTCTCAAAAACGATTGATTGTATAACCTCATTTTCTGAATCACAAAACCTTTCAATGCCACTTTATGCACTAACGGGTAAAAAATCCGTCTAGTTTTTGGAACGCTACACAAAATTTTTCCAATTTTAAACATGTTTAAAACGTTTTATAAACGGTGATGTTTAGAAACTGTAAATATAGGTCAAGTCAAAAATGTAAATGTCAAATAACGTTTGACAACGCTCCAACGATAAAAAACTCATTCATTGGCAACATTGCAAGTGGTCTGTGTGAATTACATGTAATATATATACAGGGTGTTGAGTGACACAAACGAAACTGAACGCATTCCTTTGGTAAGAGTTATAAAACTATTAATTTTCATGTTTCAAATGTATCTATGCCTGCTGGTACGTGCAAAAATCGTAAAAAGTTAGTTTCCAAAATATCCCATCTATTCGGCTGCAGAAGTTTTTCTATAAAGTGTCGAGTTTTATGAAGTACTAAATCTAAGTTGAAAGCTAAAAATTTAAAATATTTATTGTTTAATTAATAAAAACACGGCTGTAGAATTGCTTTTTCGATTTACAAAAAACGTGTCTGATATTTATTTTCTTGGAGTTTCCGTGTAAAAATATTTGCTAATGTTATAAAACAGGGTTTTTCCAAATGTATTTTCAGATAAATATCTGATGCATATACAAAAACTTAAAATCGAGCATTAAAAAAATAATAGTTATTATAAAGAATATTGAAACGAAATCTGGTGATTTTTTCAGACCTAAATAAGTCTATCGAATCTACCAATACAAAAATGAAATTTATTAATTTTGTGATAACATCTTCGAATACTTGAGCACAATTTCTGGTGCTTTGAGAGCTATACGTACAATACATTTTTGTGATTTACTTAAATGCTGTTTTCATCAGACTATAAAGGATTTCAGTCCCGCTCAAATAATCGCTTGATTGCATACGGATCTCCACTCAAAACATTAGAAACCCTATTTTATTTACATTGAGACAAAAGGTGCTGTTTGTGCGCATTCAATCATTTCCCCAGCTTGATTATGAATACCTACTTAGCATAGATATTCAAATTCAAATTGAAGTTCAAAGTTTATTCAAATGACGAGTTTACAATTTATAAATTAACAACAGTCTATCCAATAACCAATATTATACCAAAAGCTAATCAATCCAAAAATCTGTAGCACCTAGGTGTGTCCACCTGTATGTGCATGACTGTACAAAAGAAAATATATATAAATAATATATTTCCACAATAATCTGACGCAGATCCAACGTAGGTACAGCTTATAGCAATGTATAAAAATGTTCACTTGAAGTGAACTTAAGCAACTGAATGACGAGAATATTTTCAAGTGGATTTAATGATATATAAGTTGAATGATAAAAATGTTTTAGAAATTACTTTGTACTGCGTATATTATTGTTAGTGGAGTTCTTATAACCGACAATAGAAATGAAGCTCTTAGTGGTTTTGTCCTATTTTATATGTGTAGCATTTGCTTCCTTGTCACAGGATAGTGAAAAATGGTTGAAATTTAAGGTACAAGCGCTTGAAATTAACGTAGCTTTTAAATTGTGAAAATTTCAGTAGATAAAGAAGATACGGAAAACTTGCGGGCCAATTTTCTCATAATTATTTAAATTTAGTATCTATATTACACCTGATAATGTTAATTAGATTGTTACTCAACCTGATAATATAAATTGAGAACAGTTTTGCGAAAGAAAACGCGCTGGTGATGATACAGGAGCAGAAGTAACATACATTCAATGATCATTCATCATTCATCACTAAATCTATGCTTCGGAAACGTCTTTTCTCTAATATTGGCTTTTGGTTTTTCGTCAATAGGTGTATTAAGTTCAATTCTCTTCTCACACTTTTCCACTTTTCACATTTTTGCATTGTATTGTTTTTCATCGTACTCGACCACATTTCTCCTGACAAGTTATTGTAAATAACTTCTTAAGTTTGATCGTTGCGTTGATTTTTTCTGCAGAAGTGCATAGTATCTGAAGATTCTACGCACTTCTGTAGACTTCTTGATACTTTGGTGTTAAGTAGATAGGATAAGATAGATGTCTATGTCTTCTTTCAGGTTCTTTTCAGAACAGTAACAGAAAAATCGCTTTGCTTTTTAACCTGAATATATCGACATATGTGAACCTAATCGTTTATATTAGTATTCATGCACAGGTGAACTGGCGTATGAGTTGCAATTATAAGACAATACAAGCAAATCCTAGAATTTGATAAATATTTATACGCAAGTAGATTCAGGTAATCGTGGTTGCAGCATTTGTTAAAGTGTATTTTGCTTGTTCGACCTTTTTTTATTGGAACGTATGGATGAGATTCGATTCATTTATAGCCACAATTGAAAAAAATGTTAATATTTTGGGCAAGGTTTGATGATTGTGGTTGGTGGTGATAAGTATACCTACTTATAAAAAGCAAAAGAGTTATTTGGACGTTAAAAATTTCTTGCTCTGTGAGAGCTTCCCATGAAGCATCTTGACCTTTTTGTATATTTATGGAAGAACATACTTTCAGAGACATAATCACTTGCAAACTTCCAGAACCAACATAACAAAGTGTACGAGACAGTATATGAAGAAAAGCTCCGCTTTGCAATTTTTCAAGAAAACGTTCAAATCATAGAAGAACAGAATCGTCTATATGAAGCAGGCGAGGCGACTTACCGAATGGCAGTAAATAAATTTGCGGATCTGAGCAGAGAAGAATATCTCAGCATTTTGAAGCATCAAAGCTCATCGCGGCCTCAATTGAAAGCAAAAATTCATCGGCCTTCGTTGGAGAAACCTGACCTTCCCAATGCTACAGATTGGAGGAATGAAGGGGCAGTTACACGAGTGAAAGATCAAGGTTCTTGTGGATCTTGCTGGGCCTTTTCTGTGGTAAGTAGTATAACGTCCTGAAATTGGACTGGAATGGGATTTCGTTCCCAACATGTAGTGGTGTTAACAAAACAACACAAAGCACAACATTAAACACAATATCACAAGGAAGGCTTAGACATTTAGAACAAACACGAGCTAAACTTTAAAGACGGAAATAGGTATATTGTTGGAAAGCTTGGCAGTTGACAAAAAAGTTTGTTTGCTGAAGACCGCAACAGACCAATTTCTAATATCCTTAACTTTTTTAAATTACATTCTCACATTCTTTCCATTCTTTTCCATCATTTGCTTGCAAAATTTTATTTCTTTTTTTCAAATCTTATATGTAATTTATCCTGAAATATTATCTATATGTAAAAAATATTATGCAAAAGTATGTAAAATTGTATTCTATTTTCTCGATTAGAAAAATATTTTAAAATTCTATATGCTTAATTCCATTCAAAAATCGCCAAACTGTGTTCAAATTATAACGAAAAAAATTATGTTTATGTGATCCAACTATACAATTTTTTTATTAATATTAATTAATAATTATATGAAAGAAGGGGTAAGTAAGTACGCAATTTCGGAACTTGGTAGGGTTTCCTGCATAGTTCGGTCATTAATAAACCACATATTTTCGGTTGCTGGGCTTTTTCTAACTTAGATCAGCATTCAAAATCCGCACTATTCTTGAATTTCCGGATTTGGCGTAAAAACTAAAAACATTTGCAAATTGTCCATTTATATAAAAAACGAGCATTTTGACTCTATCCAGCAGTGAGCACTTGACCTGGTTCCCTAAATATGTGCCAAAAATATCGATCGACTTTCACAATACGCATCATCTTTGAATGGTCGTCTTTTGTGCGCAAACTAGCAACTTTTTTTAATCTGATATTTATATAAAAATGTGTGCGTTTTAGGGTTTTATTTATTTGCATTTTCAAATAGGAAACAAAACTTTTTATAAAAGTGCCAATTTTAAAGCTTTACCCCGCAAGAAAAACCATATCGTTACATCATTCGGTTCTCTAAAATTGATCCAAGACCTAAGAGCGGCTTTCATGATTATTCTTAAATTTCCGCATTTTGCGCCAAAACTGACAAACTCCTTAACTTGATGTTTGTTATAAAAATGCCTATTTAAAGGCTCTATGCCTCAATGGCAACTAGAGCGTTATAGTTCTCTAAATACGAGCTAAAGACTAGCGACTTTCAAGAACGGGAATGGAAAATTTAAGACTAATTTGTATGTTGCAAACTACTTTTTGATTTTAGGTCATATTTTGAGAATCGGATGAACCGCAAAGCTCTATTTGTCACTGCGGAATAGAGCCTTTAAAGAGGAACTTTCTTGCAACAACCATCAAATTCAGGAATGTTTCTAGTTTTCACGGCTAATGCAAAAATTAAAGAAGATTAATGGTCACTTTGAAAAGCCCTCTTACTCTTCGGCTTATACTTGTAGAACCGTTTGAGGTGGAAATCTCTAGTTCTCATTGCGAGAAAGAGCTCAAAACTGCGTATTTTTTCTATAAAATAGCAACCAACATCACGCATCTATTTAGGACGGTTTCTAGTTTTTAAGCGAAATGCGGGATTTCAAAAATAATGCGAATCTTGAATGTCCTCGTCTAAGCGTTTGGCTCGTAGTTAGAGAACCAGGTGAGCTAGAAAGCTCTATTTGTCATTTCGGAATAGAGCCTCTTTAAAGGCGCTTGGACAACGCTTAAACCCTGTTCTTATAGTAGGTTGTTCTATAATAATCTAAATGCATTGACAAAGCAGTAATGCCATTTGAATGAAATGTTTCTCCCAATATCACAAGCAAAGTAGTTACAACATTTCAGAAACAAATTGTAATTAATCGCCCTGTGTTTGTGAGAATCTTCAAGTAATTTTTTAAAGTGTTACGCAGGTAAGGTTTTTGTAAGAGAACATCGATTCAATATATAAAAGTTAATTGTGAAAATTCTTGCAAAGTTTAAAATACTGCAGCCTATAAGAAACTACCAAAAACCATGTAGGTAACTAAATATCACCCAATGTCTCATCTGATTCTAGATAAAGCTATTCTAATTTTACGAATCGGCACAATAAAGAAGAGTTCGATTGATACCAGCTATAAGAGCAATTTATATTTAAGTAATTTGAAGAATCCAGACGATTCTCCCAGGTTCTTTTTTTTTTTTGTTTTTTTAATTTAACAATTTATAAATAAAAAATTTCAATATATGATAACGAAAGAATCATATACATATTGCAATTAATGAAAGATGATCATTAAACAGATCAGATTAGAAGAAAGATATGACAAGACCTTTAACATTAAATAACCGTCGTGATATTTCCAGACTGGAACTCTAGAAAGTTTCTATTACTTAAGACATAAAGAAAAAGGATTAGTGGAATTTAGCGAGCAACAGCTTTTGGATTGCGATTTGGTTAATGATGCTTGCAATGGAGGTGAAGAAGCGCCTGCTATGGAATACTTTGTCAACTATGGTAAAATTAAACAATAAAACCCTGCAACTAAATTTAGAGATTCTTGTCGTTCAGGGATCGAAAGGGAAGATGCCTATCCATACGTTGGCGCAAGAGGAACGTGCCAATACAACGAATCCGCTGTTTATGCAAAGTTGGAAAATTACATCCAAATAGAACCTGGTGATGAGGAAACTTTACTAACTGTTGTTGGTTTTCTGGGACCCACCTCTGTGGCACTCGAAGCATCTGGATTGGCCTTTTATTCACAAGGTTAGCGAACAAAAGTTTAAAAGCCATGTTTTAAAACGTTTGGAATCTTAGGAATATATACCAGTTCGCAATGCTCTCAAACCACAACCAATCACGCGGTTCTAGCCGTAGGATACGATGTGGATGAAGAAACAGGATTAGATTATTGGATCATCAAAAATTCCTGGGGCGCCGACTGGGGGGAAGACGGTTATTTCAGAATTCGAAGAGGGGAGAACGAGTGTGCCATTGCTATGGACAGCGTTTATCCATCTTTCGGCATTGAATGATTTTCTTATATCTGGAAACTACTTACTTTATGGATGATGTAACTAAATAATATGCAAGTCAGTACTATGAATTATGTGTTTCATTAAGTCTATTGGATTCGATATACAGGGGTCCCGAAAAATATTTGACCAAGAGGGAACTGCGACATTCTTTATCTCAAAAAAAAAACGATCTGAGCAAACTTTTATTAAGCAAAACATGTCTGGTTTCTCAGTTTTTCAAAAAAATGGTATTTTTGAAGTATTAGTATCGGAATCAACCCATTTTTTTGAGTTGATAATTATGCCTTTCCGACATTTCTGTTTTCCAAAGCGAAAAGACCGGACGAAAGGACGAGTAAGTCGAGTTTAACGCCAATCGGGTTTTGGCCTCCTTCGAGCCCTACGTAGGTGGGTGAGATTTCCTCAATAAGCACCCTTAAAACGCTGAAAAAACTCGGAGGAATGTAATGCAGTCTCGGGGAAATGTAATTAATGGTCAGCTGAACAGTTCTTCTGTTTTTAAAATTATTCCAATATATTCGAGATTTTCATACAACTACAACTTTTGATGAAAAAATGATTTATTACAAAAACGGTTCAAAATAGCTATAGTAACTAGATTTTGTAATGTTTTCCATAAAAGCAAATAAGTAATCTGGAATATTTCGCATACAAAGCGATGAATGGTGTTTGAACTAGTAATTCTCAGATTGAACGTTTCAAGCAAATTAATTATTCTTTATACAGATATGAGTAACGCTTGGCCCCCCTAAAAAGCAACAAAATAAAAATATGTCTTGAAAATGGTAGAAAGCAGTCGACCAGTCCTAAAGCTCTTTTTGATATATCATTCCTAGCACATTTTCTAGGTAACGTTATCATATCAAGAAGTGAAAATGATTGAAGACTAGTGGAAGAACGATTTTTATCCTGTATTTCATGATGTATCTTGAAAGATAATAGAAAGACGGATTTTATGGACACATTTTTCTGGAAAACCCATAGTTATAGCTAAGTCGAAAAATGTTTCGTTTTTAAGGTACAGGGTGTTCTTTACGCATAAATCTCATATTTTTAGGGATAATCTTTTTTTTTACATATTATGTATGATGGTCTATCTATCCTATCCGATCCTGAAAGGCATCGTTACGAAAATAGAGGATAAGACAGTTTCATAAAAAAAACGATAAAATCTATTAATAAATTCGAAACTGCTTGAAATATTTTAATGAAAACTTGCAGATGTCAATTGCTATAAAGAGACCAAGTTTCTGTTGAATAAAACATTTTTTGGTGCTCCACGTACCGACGTGACATTAAATATGTGAAAAGATAAAAAATGCTCCTGATTTATAAAAAAAAATATTCTTTCATTTCTGGTTCAGTTCTAAACAAAAAAGCTCTCCTGAGTTTCCTGCGTACAGCTCTTCATCTCGAGTAAAAAAATTAAAACTGTATTGGTGCACGTCTTCGAATGCTCACATTTATTTAAATTCAAACTTTTAAATAATTGACTTTCGTTTTTGATGAGTAGGTGGTGATAGTGGGATTTTTCTTAAAATATTAAAATATGCAAACTAATGACTCAGAATTGGAGCTGTAAAGGACACAARAAAATKAACTAAATTAATGAAGAATATATTTCTTTTAAGTACTGGCCAGTTGAATTGAATAGACTAACAWAAATTAAGTTTAACTTAAAGAGACTAACAAAAATTGTTAGAACTGTTMTCCTACAGACAGCATACAAGAATTTAGTCTTCTTTGCATAGATTTTCATAAACGTGCTAAGATGTCCGGTCGGTTTCTTACTTCTGCACAACCATYGATTATCTGCTTTGTCTTTGYCTTTGGTTTTTATATTTTATAAAATATTTCAGTTTTCCACTAGCGTTTTGTACACAAAGACAATGATTGATTCCTTCTTATACCGTTGGTGTGAGGATTCTAATACGCGCAATAATAAGATGTTGTTTTACTCGAAATCGATGCGTTGTAGACCACAAAAATGTTTGATTGCATCTGTAACATTGCATTAAAATATCTCAAGCGGTTTCGGATTTATTAATAATTTTGTATGTTTTTTAATGAAATTTTAACATTTTGGATTTGCGTTTTAATTTTTTTTAACATCATTCTTTTCGATTCGGTGCTTTTGAAATGTGAAACATAATCGATCAAGTGGATTTAAATTGACAATTAACTTGAAAATATCCACATTTTTTAATGAAAACTCTTATGACTCACTTTTTCGAAGTTAAACTATTTGCAACGTTTACTTTTAACGTTTCCTTTGAAAACCAGGAGTAATTAAATAAAAAAATCTTCCCAAAATAAACTGGTTTTAAATATCGCATGGCAAATTTTGAAACACTATTGATTTGGCTTCTCCTGCGAGTAGAAGCATTAGAAAATGTAATTGGTCCCCTATATGAACTTCTTTGTTTCTGATATAGTTTCTGAGCATCCAGTAGCAAACATCAAAGAAAAACACTCTGGAAGTAGGAAATAGGGAAAAACGACTTAAAATTTACGTTAATTTTTCAGTTTATAGCCAATGTGTAAGCAAAGTTCGGTTCTGTGCTGTAGATATGAAGCAGTCACCCCGAAGCAGCTGGCTCCTACCAGCTGCTGGCTATTTTATAAGAAGCGGCAAAGCAAGGTGCGTTATCACCGCGTGCCGCAAATTAGAAATTTCCCATGCCGCTTCCATCTAATCAGTTCAGAAAACACACCTTCCTCGATCTCACACAACACAAAGGTAAAAGTAGTGATGTTAACTCACGATCCTCAATGGTCTTTCCACAGTTTTTACAAATTTATTCATTCAATTAGTATTTGTCAAATTATCATTTTAGACATGAGCTCAATATTACTTTTTTGGAGAAATGTATTTCAAAAAATGTTAACTCGTGAACATAAAAGTGTTTCTATATTTGTGGTTATCTCATTAAATTGCTTAGTAAAAGTTCTATAGGAGCCTATAAGAATTTTATTATTTGTGAAGCTCAAAAGCAAAAAGTATAAATGATGATTTTGCTGATGGAACTATAAATACGCCACTCTAATCAGATGAGAAGAAATCAGTATGTTCCAAAATTTAGTTTTTTAATTCAGTTCCCAAAACAATGATATAAATAACTGCATATCAACCTGTACTCTYATTATCACAAAACCGGACAATATGAGTTTTATCACAAAGCTCAAACAACGATTAATTTATCACAAAACTGCAAAATTTTATAGCCTGACTTCAGAACATCAGTTTCCATTGTATACTTTAGATCTCATATCGTAGCCTGGTGTTGAAGAAAGAKTTTCTGGGGAAGAAGTTAAAACGSCAAAGAAGTAGCCCTGCTTCARCGTATTACTAGATGGAAAGTTTCTTCAAAAGTGAGAAATCCAGGAAAGTCTGCGCGAAATCKTTAACCCGTTTTCATKCTTATGMGAGTGGTTGTTTGCATTAAACTCAATACTGTCTTARTCCGTCCTTATCTACTGCTTGAACTACTTTAAAATTGCTTTACGTACAGCTAAATTGAAACTGCATCATCAACTGCGTATTTAAAAAAAAMTAATTTTTTAAKAAACGYTWTGCTTTGCTGTCCAAGWGAGCTTCAATCACTCCCTAAAAGGAATCGTATCCATTGTGAATCCAATTGAATTTTGAACACAGTAKTAAAAGCAGTTTAGAAAACCATAATAACACGAAAATTGTGATTGATATTGATTTAGACCGCACTGCTACCAAAAATCAGGTAGTAAACAGTCGTAGAAACTGGCAAGAGGAAAAAGTTAACAAAGAAATGAAAATAACGAGATGAGGCGATTGCAACTTTGATAAATTAATTCAATTTTACGTAAGATTAGATTACTTATTACTTCTTCAGCCATCAGGGTCATTCTGGAGACACTCAATATGTGTATCTAAATATGCGAATAGGGCTTTAATATTTCTCATCCAAAATATTCCATTTTTTTTTAAACATTATTCGCAAATGTAGACCGTATAAATAGTATTGGCACATACTTAAATTGAGCTTCACATATACGAAAAGCTGTTGTACGCTGTTAGTTACGAATTTGAGTTAATAATTTTGGTTAGATTGGGTTAGTTATGTAGCTATTTTCAGTCGCTCCAAATACTTCAATAAATTTCATTTCCTGTAATAAATCACACACAATAACACTTTATATTTCTTCAATGAAGCTTTTTGCACTATGGTTTGTTGACTACAGAAAAAGCTTCTATGTTAATGTATAACTTTAGAAAAAACGGTTTGTAAAAAATTCAATAGAGCTTTGGCATAACGTTCAGAGAAAATAACTCAAGGTGCACGCTATGAATGAATCTAAGAAAGTTGCTTTTAATGGTCATGTTTATAAAGAACAACAGCATCTAAAGTGCACATAAATATTTCTTAATTAAACCGCAAGCAATTTTGTGATATAAAATTGAGTTTTAAATCCGAAGTATTCCATGCATTTTTAATCCTAAAAACATTGTCGCAACTTTCAAGTAAAAATCTTAATCCCTGGTTTCCAATTGTTCACCAACTCATGTTTCATGAGATAGACTTGTTGGAAATGTAAAATTCCGTTGGATTGAAGTGAAGGTACAAAAATCAATTGCGCTCTAACTGAGCTTATATTTTTTCCATTTTTAAAAAGAAATCAAACACAGACAAACCATGATTTTTGTTTAGAAGGTTTTATGACGGTCCTGCACGCAAACCACCAAGTGTACGCGCTCCCCCACGACATGTGTGAATCGAAAGGCACATGTCGGGCACCGGTTCAATTGAACTCGAAATTTTGGGGTGGGTGCACCAACAACATTGAAATCTAAGAGATTTTCATTCTGTGACTAGTTAGCTCGGTAATAGTCGGTAACATTTTAAGTGGCGATAAAATTGTCCCTAATTTGTAATGAAATCGCGAAAGGTTTCCAAAAAGACTGCGGGCACAAACTTGAGAAGAGCAGCACGACGTCCGAACAGAGTAAGATTGTATAATTCAAATAGTTATCTAGTCAATACATGAATATTACATTACATGGTAAAATAGATACTGTTTAAGTACTTGAATGTAGTGAAATGGTTACATTCATGCACTGGCACTGTATATATCCCGCTACACRATTTTTCGTTTTAGAAACGTATATTAAAATCCCGAAACGTTTCAGTTACCTGCACTATATGTTTCMGAAATGTTTATGTAACYRSARACTTGTCTCKGMTGAWCWGCAAAYGTCCGCCTTCATTGAAACGTTTCRCTGAAACATTGCAGAAACGTTTCGTTGAAATGTTACTGAAGCGTTGCGCTAGACGTTATTTAAACGTTGCAAATAAATATTTTGTAACATTATACATGGTGTATCTTTGCAGAATGCGAATATKTTAATTGGTGGTACATAATGGCCCTAGAAGCAGAACTATAGGATTGCCGTGCTTTGAGGACAAAAACATACCACGTTGAAATATTTGTACTCATCAAAGAATCACTATGTAGTTTTATGATTCTATAACATTTTCATAAAAATATTTACAAAACATTTTAAGCTAACTTGTTTAAAAACGTTTTAAATGTACAATTCACAGGCTCGAAAAGTTGATGAATAACACTCAAATAGCATAAATATATACAATAACAATTTTATTAAATAAATAAACAAGAACCAACATAAACACACAAAAATATAAATAATTTCTAAAACCCAGCTATCTCTAAGCAAAGGACCCCTTCTTTGGAGTTGGATAAATTCTCAGTTTATAATCAATCATCGTTTTCGACAGCCTCAACCTCAACCTAAAGGGAAAAAATAATAATACAGCCCTATACAGTGTGCAGTTTAAGATGGAGTATTCAAAATACTCAATATATACAGAACTGTTAGTATTATTATGTTAGTTTGATTACGTTCTTGTTCACCAAACGCCAAAGATGCCTGTCAGAAATCTTTCTTTTCTTTGTTCGGCTCATTTTATTGCCCTCAAATAATATTCATAAGCCTCTTAGTACATAAATGAACTGAGCAACTCGAAATGAGAACAGCATAACATCGTCCACATGGTCTAAGTTAGAGCTAATTTAGCTAAATATACTTACCTATACTAAAGTTTCTATAATTAAAAAATATAGATACTTACCAATATATTATCACTTATTTTGCTGAACCAGTCAAGTAATCTAGTAATGAAAAATGAAATAATACAACCTCCCAGATAATGCGTCGTTCGGAGAGAATGTTTTATAAGATAATAAATGCCATGGGCGATGGGAGGCGGTATAACCATGAATCTCATGAGCCCTAAAGACGTTTCTGAAACATTTTTGAAACGTTTCCATGATATGTTGCATTTGTGCAATATAACTGCACATTTGAAACGTTTCAGTCATGTTTCATGTTTAGCGGGATTATACACACATAGACTTTTAGACTTTAGCAGCTTCCACGATCTAATCAATTTCATATAACCATGCTTTAAACCCACATATTTTTAATTTAGGGTTTATATCAGCATGTAAAAAGTTTACATACATGTAATGCTGCATATGATAGCACCTATTAAATAAATCTGATAATAATATTAGGGCTGTTCAATTAATAAAAATTTAATACTGGTCCAAAGTTGGAAAAAACACTTTCAGTCGAAGCGAGTGAAGCACAAGCGCAAAGACGTTGATTGGCAGCTGGAAGAGTTTTTTTCATAAAACCACCATTATCAGCTTTTAGTCGAGACGTCCACCTTTCTAGTGCCGTTACATTAATTATTCTATGTATAGTTGGGGTGGAACACCATCGGATTAATTGATTCACTTTTCTCCTGTAACTTCACTATTAACCCCAACAGCCCTTCGCAACGAAATTTTGGCTGCCACAGCCTTTCAAGGATCTGAACAATACGCCAACACAGGAATAATCATGTCTTTGATTAAAGTTTTTTGCGGCTGTCGCAATACATGTTTGTTTTCTTCAAACATATTTAATGTAAAACCACTATTGTTCTAAACTCTATCAGTTCCGACAGATTTCCGAAGAGTAATACGTTTCAGAATTGGGTTTTAGTTGTATTCGATTCTCTCGCTACCAGATTTTATATAAAGAAAACCCAAAATCTCACATAGATCTCAATAAGCAATTCGTCATAAAGTTTCACCTACATTACTTGGACAATGGAAACAACTGTCCGGTCTCTATATATTCACTTGAAAATGATTGATGGAATTACTAAAACGTAAACGTTGTGATCAAGAAATCTTTGTAAGCCTATGGTAACCCGAAAGAACCATTTAATCACAACCCGTTTGCTGGCTATTATTTATTTGGAAAATTTAGACAATATTTTATGTTTTCCTATGGAATATTTCTAGACTTTTTTATTCAATTCGTCTATTCTACGAAAATTCTCAGAACTTCCAACTAGCGTGTATTTTATTATTTTTAACATTTTCCACTCAGACCAATCTTTGATTTCTTGCGGGACTTGACTGTTTAAATGCAACTCACTTTTATATTTTTTCTTTCCTAAGTCTTTTCCAGAGGCAACTATATAATAACTAAGTTTTCGTAGTTTTAAGAAAATACCTTTGTAATGTTCGTTTTTAAGCTTTCATATGGGTCAGATAAATTAAAAACTCCTTTTTTATAATATTAGTAATTTTTTTACACGGAAACGCCAAGATGAAAATAAAGACCAAAAAGAGACATGTTTATAAATCGACGGAACAGCTTGAGAACTATTAATTAAATATTAATTACTTTAAATTTTTAGCACATTTAGTAACACTAAAAATCCTTTGCACTTTATGAAACAAAAAACGAACATTTCTTGAAACTTCTTCTTTTCAGCGTTTGAATGGATGGCGTTTGAATAATTATTAAACTTTTACTCATTTTCCTTATAGAGCACACTTTGAGTACTCGAATTTCTGTAAGCATCAGCAAACTTTCTCGTTAGAATTCAATATACTAAGTAATAATTATGAGTTTTCCTGTTTATTTAGGGTCCTCTGTTAAACTGAAAATCGAAATTTTATCTTTTTAAAATTCTTATACTCTTTATTAAAAGTCAAAACACTTATTTAACAACGCTTTTATAGACATGATATATTCAGTCATCCAATGATTTTCAAAGCAAAAAAGTTATTTAATATAAACTAAAACTAGTGAAGAGTGTCACGGGAAAGCGAACACGACAATAAATTTGGATAAAAAAATCTAATGTTAGTCGTAAAGCAAAAAACTGAAATAAATATGCATTTGAATCATCCTGTATATGATTAAAAATGAACGAGCAATTTAGCAGTTAACATATAGTAGTAATTAAATAATGATTATCTAATAATAATAGTGTTGAAACTTGCAAATTAGTATTTCTCATATGACTTTTACGGAATCGGCCCCTCTTTTTGGCATACTCATCAGCAGGACTCCTAGAGAGATAGAGAAGATATGTTTGGTACAAACAACACTTTCTTGAAATAGTTTTACAAAGCATCAAGCGGCAATTTCTTTACTTTAAATACAGTAATGCCAAATTTAATTTTGAAAATAATTTTTCAAATAAAGGACAAAGCCGATACTTAGTTACGAGCTTGAATAACTTTGTCTTCAGATCAGGCCCTAAATAAAAAATATATTTGTATTCCTTTCACAAATTTTTGTCTCCGCTCTGTAAAATCATTCCACATATTCGTTCCGAACATAAAGTATGATACTATTGGGGTATTTGGAAAGTTTCTTCGTTTGAAACTTGGAACGGCAATTTTATTTATTGGGAGGTCAGCAAGATGAATATTTTAATTTTTTATTAGGGTGTCAAGAAATATACAATAAAATGGAAAATTAGAATTATTCAATACAACGATGCAAATGAATTACATAGGGTGAAAACTACAATCGTGGATGTTAAAAGAAATAAGGCAAGAGATAATGAAGAAGAGAGGCCGTCCTGATCTGGTGAAGATTATCACAATAATTTTCGATGCAGACTGTATTTTCTAGTCACAATTACCCAATACGCTCTCTTATGTGCTTTGCCTAAACACACAAGAATCAATATTCTTTATTTATGATAAAATATATTTTTATAAAGACAAATACTTTTAAAGCTTGATGCGTTATAATCGTAGGGAATCCGACAGTAGACTTAAAATGCATATTAGAAATATATTTCTTAAATACTTGCAGAACATCACGTAAATTCCTATATACAGGGTGTCCCAAAAGCAAGCATACAAAAGACAAACGGGGAAAATATTCAGATATGTCATCATGTGGATTTGGATTAACTGATAGAAAAAGTAAAATTCGTGTTCTTTATTGTCCAGCTTGCTGTTTCTAAAAGGAATTTAAACTTTTGTGAAAGTTTATTTCTATCCAAACGAAACTCTTGTTGTAATTTATGTTGCTTTTAGATTCCTCTTTTTCGTACTTCTGGTGTAAGATTGTTATCAACTGTTGTCCCTCTCATATGCGAACGTTGTGTAATGTTTGCACGATAATTACAATTTTTTTGCAATGTTGAATAGATATTTTTGTATTAAATACTATCATAAACGACGATTGACGCATTGCACGGGAGGCATTCTTTTACTTATTATAACATCAGCCAGCAATTATCTATAAAATCTGCCCTCTTTRATTGTCGAGTTAATTTCCGSAAATTWATTAATTATTGCAACAGAAAGATCGTAAAATGTTATAGCAATAATTACACGATGTTTGTTTTTGTACTAAAACTAAATGCCTTTTTCAAAATACCGTCAACTTAAACCTGTACGTTTTGGTTTACCTGTACTTAAAATTTTGCTAAATAAGGTTTTGCAGTTTTGTAAAATGGAGTAATGAATATATTTAAAAAAATAAATAATATCTCGTTCGATGATATTAACTTTCAGATTGAGCTAGAACAAGGTTTTCGCTCAAAGTTGCCTTTGTAGGTTTTTTACTTAATTATTGATGGGAACCTGGTGTAATTAACTGTTATAGGTTGAAAGAAACAAACACCGCTCGATGAAAAAAATTCTAGTTTATTACGCGTTCTTACACTTAATCTCATTGTTTGAGGAAAATCCATGTAATATATTTGAACCCAGATATTAATTTACAAGTTTATTTAAGCTATTCCATCTTCTAGACTAATATTCAATGGTTTTACAGTTATTCTTTTAAATTCTTCATAGAACAAAGAAATGTAAATTATTATGCTGGATGCGGTGATCCATTCAGTGATCGTACTGATTTGATGAACTTGAAAACCTCCGTCTTCTTTCTGCCATTTTGTTACATCTTTACCTGAAAGAAAGATGATTGATTACTCAATCCTCATTTAAATTGTTGGTGATAAATTAAGTATTTACCTTTAAATTCTCCATAGCTTCTAAACGCTGTTACTGTGCAAACTATAAAACCTATTGCAGAAACGAGAGAAAGTAGTATTCGGAACATCGTCAGCTTACGTTGTCCAATCACGGGAGATATTTTTATATATACATAACACTAAAAAAATCAATTCAGAAAAACAATTGAGAATTATTTTTGATAAGACTGCATTAATTAATTAATTTTAATTTGATATGTGTGGATTATCCAAATCGTTCAAATTGGGTAACATACAAATAGTAAAAAGTAGCATGGAAAAAATTACAAATTCTTCTAAACAGATTCAGATCGTCATATTAATTTTTTTTTGCCTAATATCGAGCTTGTTAATTAACTCTATAGAGTGGTCCACTAACATCTTAATTACATGCTGCCTATTTAAATTTATCTCATAATTTGTACAAATTTAATAAAATTAGTGCAAAAATAGACATTCTGGGCTTTCCTTGCTGATGATGCTCCTTGGATTCATGTTTGTCAATGAAAGTCTTGAATGGAAACTAGATATACGGATTTTGAGTAACATGTTAGCTAGTCCGTTAACTGTTCTATTCAAAAAAATCTAAACTTAAAAACTTGTTTATGAAGAAGACATTAAAATCGCGCGCAAACCGTTTACCAAAAAAATAATAATGACATCAAATTTAATTAATTCCAGCTGAGGTTAATAACATAATAAATCACAAAAATATTTCATTTCGAGTATCTTCAGGAAGAAGACATTGCACTGAGAGTGATTAACATTTTGATCTGTGACTTAGTTGATACCTTAATTAATTATTTATCATTTTTAATGTACTGATTTAATTGAAATGACTAATTGGTTGATTCAAAAAATCGAAAATATCTGCTCGGTCTAGCAAATATGTTATTGAGAAGGTTTCAATGGAAAATAAACAGCAGATTATACTTCCTACTACTAAACTATCAAAACTTTTTGCTCAATTTTCCATAAAAATTAGGCGATAGTAAAATTACTTTTATGTGGAAACAAAAACCCAACGTTTTGCGTTTTGAAAATAGTACCATTTGCTAACACTTTTTGGCTAAATTCTGTTCTCTTCTTAAATATAATGCATAATGCATAAACCATTATTGATTCGTTCATATTTTACTTTAGCGGCTAAAATCTTGTAAAGCGCACTATTTGTAAATTTTTGGAAAATTAATTTGAGTTATTTAAGA
This sequence comes from Dendroctonus ponderosae, assembly GCF_020466585.1. Taxonomy (NCBI): domain Eukaryota; kingdom Metazoa; phylum Arthropoda; class Insecta; order Coleoptera; family Curculionidae; genus Dendroctonus; species Dendroctonus ponderosae. The sequence continues at coordinate 5,165,476 of NW_026018508.1, forward strand.
TACCTCTGACCCATTTTTATAATAATTTTAGTGATCTGTTGCATGTTCTCTTGTTCTAAATTTTTGCACATAATGTTAATTAATAATTTTCTCCTAAGTAAAAATGTGACAGTTGAGCGAAAAATATAAACTCGCACGGTTTGTTTGTAAAAAATAAGTTTTATTAAATTGGCTTATTCCATATTCCATTCATTCAAAAATATATTCCACGTTAGACAGTTTATCATTTGCTGAGAAAACAACAAAGTTGCGGAAAAATTTAATGGAAAATTATCATCAATTAATGACGATTGTGTAACGTCGTTTGCTTGTGATGTTCAACTTTCATCAGAACGTTTCATTAAGATATATTCCTTAATGGAAACTTAATGGAACACTTGGAAGGTATAGGTAATTGCGTTTTTTTAAGTATTGCATAGGTATTATGTGGCAATAAAAAATAACAAACCTGGAAGCTTATATACAACGATCCGACCCCAAAAGTTAAAATAGCCCCAAACCAATGTATAGAAAATGCATTAGTTTCTTGAAAATTTGCGACCAGATTTAGGCCTGCACTAGCCATAAGTCCTAAAATCAAGGCCAATTTATTCACATTGTATTTGTCCTCGATATGGTGTTTCTTGTAGATTTCCTTCACCTGAAGGTACTTCAAGTAGATCGCAAAGGCTACTAAAATTTTAAAAATCTTTACTGGATGAACTGGATGTTTTTTACTCGGTTGCAGTGAATTTTTCAAATTTCAGGTATGGTTTGAAAAATACTTACTTAATGCTGATCCTATATTGAATCCTTGTCCAAAAATACAACTTTCGGGTGGGAATGTCCCAGTATCGCTTATATACGGCAATATATATGTCACGTGCTCATATTTAATATAAGACAAATAAAACCTACAAACATATTTTCTTTATTAGGTTTCAATCTTATGCAAAATTGCACTGTATTTATTATTGATGAAAATACACCAAAACTTTAAAATAATGATAAAGTAATTACTGAAAACCGACCTAATTTCGAAATAGAATTATTTATAAAAAATCAAATCAGAACATAAAATCATTATATGTCGTAAAACGTGTACCTACTTGGATCGAACTTTATTTTTCACTTTAAAGTTATCATCTTTGGCATAATTAAAAATATTTTTACTTATTAAAATTCTTGAACATTGTAAACGTCTAGGAATATTCAAGCAGTATACGTTTTTTACAAACTAACTGATCAAAGTTATGCACACAAGTTTAAGTGGGAAATAAAATATTACACAAATATGTCGTTAAAAATTAATTCGTAATAAATAAAACATGTTCATTATTTACATGAAAATTAATTATTAAAAACAAAGAGCTTCAAATGACATGATATGGTCTAAATAAATAAAATATTTATGGTTGCAGGTAATTAGAGATAAAAAGACACAATAACACCTCTATCATAGTTTTGAATATTTGAGAAAAAATGTTTAAACAACCGACTACACAATTTTGATGTTAATAGCAAATATTAAATGAACAATTTAAAAAAAAATTAAAATAAATATAAAATTTTAAAAATTTTACTCACGTGATGGATGTCGTGCATGTGATTAGAGCAACAATAGCCCAAGGCAACAACCGAATAATGCCACTCATTGGAAAGCTTTGAAGTTAAGCAAACTTAGCATAAACAGGACGCAGACCTTCCAACTTATCTTAAAATGAAATTTATATTAAAAGCTGGATTTCAAATTTCTTCTGGTTCATATTTCCCAGCAGCAACACAAAATATGCAATCGCACAATAATATGCAGTTGTTGTTCACAGGTCGACTTTTTTATTATAACTTGTTATTTTTAAGGATGTTTTTCACGTATCGACAGACAGTCAGATACTGCAATTTCAAGCTAAAATTAGAGTAATTTAGTTTGAACTTTGGTCCGGAAAAATTGAAGGTAACCATTAAAAACTTTCCATTCTTATTATGCACATGGAAAAGATATATTCTATATCGTTTGATTCATAATAGACACAGTCAATAATAATGTTACTTACTTGCTTCAAAAGCTCATTAACAAAACGCGTTTATTTTAACCGCAACAATTATTAATTTGTTAATTTAAAATTGTTAATTTAATTAAAAAATAAAAGGTTTGTAAAGAACATTAACTAAGGTAAGCTTTTAGAATTCATACCAATTAAGAAGCTGAACTAACAAATGATGCCGATACTTATGTATGCTAGTTTATATTTTTTTGTAGAATTGATAATAAAACTGTTTTTCATTAATATCATTTTAATATGTATAGGAAAATGATAATAAAATAAGTACCGAGACGATAAAACAGTGTGACGTTCATGTTTGTATATGGCTTGCATGTGATTTTTGAAATTCAATGCTTGTTCTGCTAAACTAAACTCAGATAAGTGTTGATGGGTCACTAGTACTGACCCATATCTCCACGGAAAAAATCTCCACGGTTTCAATTAATTTATAATCAATGTTTATCACAAAATATTAGTTTGTATATTTGTTTTACTTTGTCGTTTATAAAGTTCATGATGGATGTTTATAGTGTTTTTAACTGTCCGCGTCTCTAACTAATACATTCAGCAAATCAAGAGAAGTTTTTGTTTTAGAAAATAATGCTTGGACACGTTGGTCCGGTTTACAATAAAATTATATGTGGTTATACGCCAAATTAAAGTTTTTTCTGTATAATTAAGTACTCTGTAAGTACCTACAATTTCTCGGAAACACCCTGATGATAGTGTTGATCTAATGTTTTGAATTTGCAGGTGAAAAATCAGGATCATGTCACCGAAATGCTTAAACTGTGCCTTCAGAAAATATGCCAAATGCAAGCGGAAATGAAGCAGGAAGAAGAGAATCCGCACGATCCTGAGATGGAAGGATATGCAGCATGTGCTATGGAAACCTTGAGGTATTTAATGAAAAACTAAAAAAAAAGAGCAAGCCCTTCAAAGCTACATTGGAACGATTTTAGTTTATTATGCATTGGTTGAGTTTAAGTAATTTCAATGTAGTTGGAGGTACTTGGATAAAATCGTTATGATTTGGGTGCTTTCCTTTAAATATTTTTACCATATCATTTTTTTTGCAAAGAATTATTAAGTAAAACGTATTTTATGTGTATGTAACGAAATTCAAACGGTTACACAAACATGTCTTTTAAGTAGTTTTTCATATTTCTTATTTATGTTCGACGGTCTTCTGAAACTTTATGTTTTCAGCAAGAACAAAAACGAAAAGAGTATGCTTTAATATCGTAAATGTAAATGTATTATACATATATTACAGAATCGGATGTTGGACGGTTCATTTTTTTCTGTCTCATGTAGGTACATATGGAATTAAGAAATAGCTAACAAAAGAGACTTTCGAAAATGTTTGATATATTTTAAGTTTGTTCTTCTTAATCTCTTCTTCTCAGTTTGTACTGATAGATGATAACAATATCGTCTGCAAATCGTAAGTGTACTTAGTACTCCGTCGATATTCATTGCGTAACTTTTCGAGTATTTGCAGATATTCTTCAAGTTCGCATCTATTTTTGCTCGGATGAAAGAACATTCTCGTAGATTTACTTAATAAGGTTTGATTATCTGCAGTCGATTCTCGCGTTGTCTAGGGATATCAGATTACCCAGATTTAAATTAATTTGCTATTAGTTTTATTTACCATTAGTTTAATTGCATCAGTGGGAATGTATATAAAAAATGTGTGATTATGATTTTGAAAATTGTCAAATGTGATCACTTCGTATTACACGCTCCCAACAAATGCATGAATGACACAGTGAACATTTTCTAAAAGTTTTTAACAATGTTTTTCTTATTTAATTTTTACAATTCCAGGTTTCTGTCTGCTCAAGGCCTTCCGAACGACCATCCCACTGTTAAAGCTCTTTACGAAAAGCTTTTTACGAATAGCTTTTCCTGAGAAAGAGAGAGTTTTAGAGTTTATTTTTAGGTACTTAGAAGGCGAAAATCCCACAATACTTGTTACTGATTCAAATTAGTCTATACTATATTTCAAACAGCGTGTTCTTTCTAGTCAATAGATTTAGGATTTTTTATAATCATTTTTTAATAAGTTGATTTCAATCAAAGGTATTTTACGTATTAGTTTGATTGTTTTACTAACTAGGCAAATATGAGAGTGTGAATTCACATTGACGTAACTAATAAGTTACTTGATAATAAAAATTCACATAACCCCTTATGTGAATAATGAATAAATAAAAATTGATTTTATATAGCATATAAGGGCAAGTCTAGTCATTATACTTAAGTATTTCAGCTTGTATCTAGTCATTTTTAGATAGATAATAATTATAATTTATGTACCTAACTTAGTAAATAAAAAAACCATAAATGAAATCATTTGCTTATTTTTATTTTTACTTGAATTTTACAACGAAAAGGTTTGAAAAATGGGTAAGTCGGTAAATACCACGATTGTTATCAAGAGCACTAAATGCATTTTTGTAAGGCTTCCAAAATGTTATTTTCACCTGTTAAGTTGATTTTTTTAGTAAAGCAAGCAAAACTTTTTAGTAATCCATCCAATTTTTAGGAAAAACTTGGCATTAAATCTTCAGGTCCAGAGTGTTGTTGGTTTTATATAAAGAGACAATATAGTGCCATTTTCTGGACCCAGAAGAGTACATTTCTGCGGCTGGAGCATGTATTCGGGTAAAGTTTACATGTAAACCTTAGTTTTACATTGCCAACTAAGGCCCTTAGAACACGGCATATTCGGCAGATAGATAGATATCAGCAACAAGTGGGATGAAACGAACATCTTTCAAAATCCGTCTTTAAATCATTAAATATACAAAATAAATGAAGGAGTGGAAAATACATAAAAGGAACGATTTTACCACGTATTTAAAACCAAATAGCTGAGGAAAGATGATATCGTTTTCATAGACTAACATAAGTCTGTTGTACAAATTTATTGTATGCATTCTAGAATTTTGAATCAATAACATAAATGAATAAGAATAAAATGTGTTCTAGATAAACCTTTTTTCTCGGATTTCTTTTTCGTTTAGTTCCTGTTCCTCAACTCGTTTTCGATTAATTCAATTTGAATGTTGGCTCAGATATACACTGCCTGGATACTCGTATTACTATTGCAACAATAAATCGCAAACTATTCAGGCAGGTCTACTTTATATCTTATCATTTTATCTTTCATTCTCTACTTTTAATTTGTTAAATAGATATGTTTTCAATTAAGTACCGATCCTTACAGACATCTACTTGAAATTTGAACATTTCCCTCATAGCTAGAAATATTTAAGTATGATTCTGGATACATTAGAGTTGGAAATTCGTAATTTAAATAATCTAAAGTATCAAGAATTAAGATTAAATCCATGTAAAATAGTTAGTATAGCAGTTTAGATGAGCCATTCTTGAAATGACTTCACAACAATTACGTCTAGTAAAATGAAGTGGTCAGTTTTTGGAATTATTTTATCCGTGACATATTCAACCGTAAGTGCTAATTAATATCATACGTGATAGTTTGCTTTAGATACAACTATTTATTATAGTGTGCTGTAGATTTACTAGTGGATCTTCCATATGGCACAATTAGGGGTAGAGAGCTTGCCACACCTAATAACATATCATTTAGAGCATTTCAAGGTGTGCCATATGCTGCCGCGCCTGTTGGTACTCTCAGGTTTCAGGTTGGCATTGTTATTTCCTGTTAATTGACTGTTATATAAGCATATGAATGAAATTGTTCAAACGATTATCAAACACAAGGCAACGCTTCTAAAAAAAACAATATATATATTTTCACATTTGATAATATTTTTAAAAAATTAGGCTCCGGAACCACCTACCAATTGGACTGACATTAAAAATACAACCCAAGATGGAAACATCTGCTTCTCAGTTAAAAACGATAGCGACGATGAGAATGAAGATTGCTTATTCATCAACATCTTCACTCCAATATTAAGCAATGTAAGTAGGTAAAACCGTATGCAGGTTGTTTAAAAGTAAACATACATTCCGTCATGTCATTCTTAACATTCTTAACAAAATATTAATGGAAGTACAAAAAATAGTTGCGCTCCAAAATTAATACATATATCAAAGAGATTAGGTAAGCCTTAGTAAAAGTCCTAGTTCATACAAAGACAAATTGCTTTTTGACTGTTGGGTATACGAAGTAAAGAATAATCTTGCAATAATAATTTAATAATATTTTTTTGGTAAAAATACTAAGAAGTCTGAACTTTCACTGAGTTGAAGTAAAAATGAGTTTGTTAGAATCTTTTTATTCAACTTTTAAGTTATTTTATAAAGGGCATGGAGCACATTATCAATTGAACCTCTTTCGTCAAGGCTTTCTACATTTTTAGGCAACTGAAGAAAAATTTCCAGTTATGTTATGGATTTATGGAGGGGCCTTTCGAACTGGCTCATCAAAATATGTCAATTTCGGCCCAGAATTTTTATTGGAAAAAAATGTGGTCGTCGCCACGTTTAACTACAGACTAGGTAGGTAATCATCTGAAGTATGCGATGATTATTAATTAATATTGGAATCGGATCGCGTTGGATCTTTACTGCACTTTACTAGAGAGAAAAATGTACCAACTCTTAAAAATATTTCATCATGGCAAAAGTGGTAAAATAAAAAGTTTCGAAATTATTTTACATTTCCACATCTTGCACCAGCAGCAATACCTTAAACAGTAAATGTCGTATAGAACAATGCTCTAAAAATATAGGCACATGTATATTTTTTGAGATTTAGATACATATATGAAACTCATATTCTGATCGCAGAAGATTCTATGAAGATTTAATTGCAGGTAGTTGAGTGATCTGGGGAGCAAATTTATTGATTTCGAATTTTTTTAAAACTGGAAATGGGTTTTAGAGCTCCATAATGTTTATTCTTTAATTTAATAATTTGTATTTTTTGCAAAAACGTAAGGAACGGTAATCCACCAATTTTAGATTACCGTTAATGTATCTTAAAAATGTGATGTCAAAGGATTTTTAAGAAATATCTAATAAAATACATAATGCATTGATTACGAAATATTTAATTGACTATTAATAAAAAGTCCTGTTTTCTACTAAGATCTTTCTGAAGTTCATCAAGTGAAATCAAATCAAAATAAAATAAATAAACCTCTTAATTTAATTAATAAAAAATCGCCTTCTAGCCAATAATTATTTTCGTAATGTGTAGGTATTTAAATTTAAAAAAAATCGCCGATTGTTCCATATTATGAAAAGATAGAATTAAAGAATGGAAAAAAGAAAAAAACAGATTCTCTAGTCCATAAAGCGCTCAAAATAAATTAATTTTTTTAGGCATGAGTTGAAATTATTGGTACCATAAGATGTCAGAATTATTTTGCTTCTTTGCTTTATATATTTTTTAATCGCCAAATTTTCACTAATAATTTGAATGAGAAACATTTTCCAATGAGCTCCTAATTTAGAATTCGAATTAATTAGATTCGAAAGAATTATCTTAAAAATACGGGAGTAAGTTCAATATACAATTTTACTAAAGCCTTGGTAAAGTGCGAAAAGGTAAAACTGTAAATTATTATTTCATTACATTAAGTATGAATTTAATTAGATAAACTAATTAACTCAAATAAAACAAAAAAAATGGTGTGCGTCGACAGAAGAACTTCATAAATTAATAGAAACCATAAAATATTGAACGCATGATGGCAATAATGAATTTATTTTATAATTTTAATATTCTTGTTAGTCTAATAATTTATAAATGAATAGGTAAAATAAAATTTTTTTTTTTTAATGTAAAATATCTTTTTTATTTGCAACATTTAACATTATTTAACGAGATGTTGTACATATTGCTCTTCTTGGCTTTGTGTAAACTCTTCTTCTTGAGTTTCTGTATTTTTTTGTCGTAATTACTTATTTGCTTTGTATAATCTTTGACGTTCAGTTGATGAAAGCTACTTTGAGTTGATCTATTACTTAATGCTCCTTTTTCAGAACAAAATCGTTTTTGGCGTTCAGCATTACTTAATACTTTTCGCATTATAGCATGTTTTTGTGACTGCTCTTGTGTATGTTGCTCATGAACATCTGCTACAACTTGTATCTGAATAGGACTAAAAAATCAATTAATTTTGGTGCTTTGAAAATGCGTATGTTCAAATAAAAGATTCTAGCTCAACTAATCCATGGCTAAAAAAATTAAACTAAATTGAGAAGATTTAATCATAAAGGAATCAAAGGGTATATGAAGGGAAAAAATCCATTTTAATGCGTGGTCAACACAATTAATCATATAAATAATATAGAGAATTGAAAATATGTCCTAATAAATTCGTTTTACATATTTTGCAACTATAAGCTGAAGGGAGATTCGTATCGTCTTAACATCACGAATGCGTTGCGGGATAGAAAATAAGAAGACGGAACCCATGTTTTCTGAAATATCATATTATAGTATAGTCATGATGTTTATCATTTTATGTTAAATATGAAAGATTACAAAATAGATATCTAAATATTGATAATTTGTCGTTACAAAATAAAATAACAAATAATAGAACATATTATTGCATTAAAAGTTATTAATAATAGTAGTGACACTTTATATGCACTTAATCTTTTCATAAATTGATCCTGCCTTCTTTAGAAAATATCCGCTCAACATCTGGTTTAACAATTGTCTCGGATGAAAATCACTAAACTACTAGGTAGTAATATTTTACCGAATCGTGCAATACAATGCAAATGGACATCATCTGGGCTGCATCTGGACTACAGACGGAGAGTAAGACATAGGGAATCGGTACCGGGATTGTATCGATACGATTTAATTTAAT
>NW_026018508.1:5174518-5175560 GCF_020466585.1 Dendroctonus ponderosae
AATGTGCAATCTCATTTGCAATGATAAATACCCGGTCGTTTAAAGATGATTTTCAAAAGTTTGTAATACATTTTTCTGCAAATTGATGGACGATCCACATTTTTTTGCACTTAAACTGCTTTAGTGTGTATAATTGTGTGTACTTTAATTGGAAATTTAAAAGAAGGCGATCAGGCATTTAGTACATGAGCACCCTTTACCTAGTAATTGCAGTATCTGCAGCTTCTACCTTGATAAGTTGATTGTTATTGTTATCAGCGTTATAAAATAAACTGCACCGAACACAATAATATCACACTCAATAATTGATAAATCAAAATCACTGTCAGTTCAATAACACAATGTGTATTTGAAAAGTTTATCAGATCTACAGATGCACCCGCACTAAGAGAAAAATCTCGAATTCAAAGTGCATATGTGCCTCCTGAGCCACCGTTACGGCTCGCCGTGACCGAGAGAAATCGGTTCACCATCGCCAGACACTATCAAAAGGCCTTCAGCATATGGACAAACCCTAAGTTCGACAATGACAACTGGAACATGATCAATGACTGGTACTTGAACTACTTTAACAACTCACCAAACTATACTTACAAACTAATCACAGACGCAGAGTACGATGAAGCCCTATCACATATCAAAAACACAGCTCCGGGAAAGGACAGCTGCCACTCAACCTTTCTGGATGAATGAACAACATAATCATAAATAACAAAATTCCGAAAACATGGAAAAGTGGTGTAGTAATTCCTATACCTAAAAATGGACGAGACAATACACAAATGGAAAACTACAGACCTATTACATGGTGCTCTCCCGGTGCCGAGCAAAGTTTTGGAACACATACTAAAGCAGAGACTTGAAGAACTGATCGGAAAACATATACCAAGCTACCAATTTGGCTTTAAACAATATCACTTGACTATTGATCCGTTATTTATTTTGACCAACAACATACAAACAACTCACCTAATTGACGGAAAGTCGGCATATCTACTCATGGACATCAACAAGGCTTTTGATAGTGTCTGGCATAGGGGCT
>NW_026018508.1:5176559-5180532 GCF_020466585.1 Dendroctonus ponderosae
CTTCTGCTCACGAACCACAGACTCAACGCTGACTCCCCCACAATAACTGCAGACGGAAAAATAACACAACCGAAAAACGACGTAAGGTACCTTGGAATCACAATCGACCACAAACTCTAATTCACTAAACACACATGAAACACCAGAACAGAAACGATAAAAAGAACAAAACACTTTCGATCACTAACATACAAGGACAAAGGAATTAGTACAAATACAGCGACAAAAATATACAAAGCGATCTGCAGACCCCTCTTGGACTACGGACATATACTCATCGCCAACGGAACAGAAAGGACAAAACGATACATACAAACAACAGAACAAATTGCACTAAGACTAATAACACGAATAAGACACCCCCAAAACCCACTGCACAACCCTTCCAACCAACTACTATACGAACGCACAAACACGACAAAAATTTCGGAAAGACTAATACACTTACAGACAAAATGGACAAACAACCCCCACAACTGGACCATACTGGATCCCCTTTGCCTCACAAGACCGACAAAACACTCCCGTTTTCGTTCCCCAGCAGCCAATAGCCTTTTTCTGTAGGAAATAAAGATTATTTATATATATATATATTCTGATGTTGTAGGTCCATTCGGGTTTCTTGCAACGGAAGATGGAGTAATTCCCGGAAATGCAGGACTGAAAGATCAAGCAGCGGCCATAAGGTGGGTTCATGATAACATTGGGTTATTTGGGGGAGATCCGGAAAAAGTTACACTATTCGGACAAAGTGCGGGTGGAGCGTCGGTTGGATATCAGTTACTTTACAAGAAGAATGAAGGTAACTATTTATTTCATACTGCATTATAGTAATTAATAAAATATCAAGAATAACGAAATTAAATAAAACGTGTTAGCGACCAGATATAGAAATGGTTAAGGCTGAGATCTATTGGACTTTCTTCGTTCTAGGCTTGTATCATGGTGCAATATTGCAGAGTGGAAGCCCATTGAGCTCATTTAGTTTTATGGGTGATATTAGCGCTAGAGAATATGCTTTTGATCTGGCGTCCCAAATTGATGGCGCAGTGGATTTTGGAAATGATACGAATTCTCTAGTAAGCTTCTTATTGAATGCTACAGGACGACAGATTGATAAGGCATCTACTTTAACCACCGTAACCGTAAGTACAGATGCTTTATTTGTAACACCGACAAATGAAGCAAAATGATAAAGGAAGAGAATATAATGGATTTTCTAAAAGAGGCTAAATAATCTGGTCTATCAGAAGAGTTTGGCTATCGCCGCCATTGCTTGAAACTGATGAGTTTTTGTTCGTGCTTTGCACAAAATTTGTAATTCGAACAAATTAACACTAGTATGTTGATAAACGATAAATATTTAATATTTAAACGTTTGTGTTCCAGTCTAGACCGTTACCTGTTATCGAAAAAGATGTTGAGGGAGCCTTCCTGACAAGGGAATCATATGAAATTTTGTCCGCTGGTGATTTCCTTAAAGTGCCAATTATGCTGGGCACCACTTCTGAAGAAGATATTTATGCTGCAGATGGTAAACTTGATATCTGATTTGAAATTAAACAATTTACATAGTTTTCTAATTTGCAGATTTGGATTCGTACACTACCAAGTTTGAGGAATATGAATCAAATCATGCCAAATTTATCCCATCAAAAGGATTCCACCTAAAAGCTGGAATAAATCAAACTTTTGTTGGCGAAGAAATATATGATATGTATTTTACTAACGTATCAACTGAAGATAAATTGGGATACTTTTTTAGAGTAAGTGAATAAAGATGTTTAAGTATTTTTAACGACCATATCAACTGAAATAATCAAACAGAAACTTTCCATTTCAGTACAACAGTGACAACCAATATTCAAAACCGGTAATTAAACATGCTGATTTAAGTTCCAATTACACAACGGTCTACTTTTATATATTTTCTTACGACGGTCTTATGGGAAATTGGAATATAACTGTACCTGGTAAGTGGGTGGAACTAAGAATCAATAGTGGAAATAAAACGACAATTAGCTAATGAACGAGATTTTATAAAAATAATCGAGTAAAGCGATGGATTAACGCTCATTATTTGGTATAGGTGCTGGATTAGTTGGACATGGAGAGGATGACCGATATATTTGGAGAGTAAGATCCAGCACCTTCACGAATTATGACCTATCAAAGTACCCCGCAAAGGATGTATTGGTTCATGATAGAGTGATTACTCTTTGGACTAATTTTGCCAAATATTTGTAAGTATAATAATTTGGTATAGTATACCTTGGCCTCTATAGTATACCTGATATTATTAACTAATTAATTTTGAAAAATTGTTAATATTAGTTCAGTTTAAAAGCAGTTTTTAAAATTAAAAACTCGACTGTTTATTTACCTTTCTGCTTATTAACGCATATTAATTTTTTTTGGTAAATCCAGCTTCAATGAAACAAAATATCTGTTTTTAAACTTGAGTTGATGTTGAACATTTCAATTATTTGCTGTTTTTATTTTTATTTATTTAAATTTGTTTTTGAATCAACACTCTTCTAAGAGATCGCATATGTAATTGTGTAAAAACGGGGTTCTACTTATTCACGTTTTAAAGTAATTATTATATTATATGATATAAAAGATTGTAGAAGTCGTCTATTTATAAATACATAAAAATAAAGCATAAATTATTGGAGAAACTGACCCCTCGTTAATTGAGTTAAACATTTTAAGAATTTCATATGCAGATAAATCAGTCCGTAAGGACAATATTTTCCAACTGTTTCATACTTTGCAATAATGGACGCAAACATAATCCATTATTTATAAAAACATGTAATATATTATTTAAGAAAATATTTATTTCGTAGAAATCCTACGCCCAATTCCACTAAACTTCTTCAAAATGTTTTGTGGCCTACCGTGAGTAACAACACATTTAATTACATGGATATTGGAAATGATTTGGTTGTGCGAGCGAACCCGAAAAGTCCTTATTATGCTGGTTGGTCCAGAATTTATGACCAATACAATGAACGTCCATTTACAATTTTTTAGAGTGCTATACCTATTTCAGTTATATTGCAATTAATAAAGTTGATAATTTTTGAACTAATTCGCATTTTATTTAAGTTCCATTTGATCCAACCGGTAAGTAGGTCATCGTTAACTACTTATAACACCAATTACTTACTTACCAGTTTAACATAGATTGAGCATTGGTTTTTTCAACAGTTATAGTTAACTTAAATTCAGTCAATTAACTTAACTGTTAAATTAAATTTAAATGTGAACGTAAATATAAGATTCAAATTGTTGGGCAGTTGTATACCTAACACACTTGCTTAATAGTGAAGAAGTTAATTCAGAAAATTTACGTTGGCGTTTCGACACCAATTCTTTAAACTTTATTAAAAGGCACAAACAAATGTGTTTATTAGTATAGATAAACAACGATAATTGAAGACAAATCATACATATGTGAAAAGTTTGCTTTTTTATACGTATTTAAATTATTTGTTGATGGTTCCTTTGCCAAAATTGTGGAACCATCCAATTTAATTTTGTGGCCATTACCAATTTTGTGGATATTCGGTTTTTTTGCAAAACAAGCAATTTTGTAAGTATTTGAATACTTTAATATAAAAATAAAAAATATACAATCAAAGATACCTCCCAGATAGCACAAAATATTACATACATATTTAGGAAATATTTATATGTTTGCTAAATATTTCAGATCAAAAGCAAGTATTTCTTAAATATTATTTTTTAAATATTTGTTTCTAATATTTAATTAGCATGAAACAAATAAGTTATTAATAATTTTCTTATTACATAATACTTTTTGTACCTATAACACCACTAACACGCAAAAAGTTACTAATATGTTATTTTAATAAGTGGGAACAAACTTTAGAACATAATATTTCAATTTTCATTGGTCAATGAATAGAAAATATTTCAGAGCAAAAGAAAATATTTTTTAAAT